>NW_026868125.1:388029-631689 GCF_020745735.1 Hemiscyllium ocellatum | reverse complement strand
TACTCTGCCCTGCCGTATATCCCTATCTCTTTCCATCGCTAAAGTAAACATAATACAATCGTGATCGCTATCACCAATTTGCTCACTTACCTCCAAATCTGAAATCGTGCCAATTCATTACCCAGTACCAAATCCAATGTGGCAACGCTCCTTTTTAGTCTGTCTACATATCGTGTACACATTGGACAAAAACTGACACACCTAAAGTACTTGCACGATAATGTTCCCAGACAATAATTGGAAAATTAAAGTCCCCCCATAAAAATTACGCTGTCACTCTCGCTCGTATAGAGAATCATTTTTGCTATCTTTTCCACTACATCTCTGGAACTATTTGGAGGCCTATAGAAAACTCTAAACAGAGTTACCTCTCCTTCCATGTTTCTAACACCAGCTCTTACTACCTCAGCAGAACAACACTCTGACGTCCTTTCTGCCACTATAATACTGTCCTTGATTAACAATGCCACACCATCTTCCCAACGCCTCCATCTCTTACAGTCTTCTCTCTTCTTACTGAAACATCTAAATCCAGAAACCTGCAATAACCTTTCCTATCACTGCTCCACAATGTCTCTGAAATGGCCACAACATCGAACTCCCACGTTCTAACCCATGCTGCAAGTTCACCCAAGTAATTCTGCATGCTCCTTGTATTAACGTAGACACACTATAAATCAGCTTCTTGCTTGATGGTGCCCTCTTGCGATGTTGAAACAATTTTTCTTACCTCACTGTTCTTAACCTCCTGTATGTTGGAACTACAATTTTGGTTCCTATACCCCTGCGAAATTAGCTTAAACTGTTCCGGAGAGTATTCAAATTCTCCCTCACTCAATGCTATTGCTACCCCTCTGGTTCAGGTGAAGAGCATCCTGTTTGGAAATGTTCCATCTACCTCAGAAAGAGACCCAATTATCCAGGAATCCAAAACCTCTATCCTACATCTTCCCTTTAGCCATGTGTTCAGCTCCTCTGGTTCCCTATTCCTCCCTTATTAATTTCATGCAATTCTTTGTCATTACTTGTCATGGAATCTGCAATATGCCTCAGAGTAAATCATTACATTTCCTTAGCGACCACCTTCAAAACCGACAAACAAATCCACCCGAGGGACAAGTGCAGCAGGTAGGTGGGAACACCACATAGACAAGTTTCTCCGCAAGTCACTTGCTCATCTTGCCTTGGAAACATATTGTTCATTCAGAGTTTGTGTGTCGAAACTCTCGAATTCCCTCTGAATGTCATTTTGTTTCCATCTACACCAAATAGCCTTCAGCAGACCAAGAAACAATCAATTACAAGATAACCTGCGAAGAACAATAAACAATGGCTACATAGACATATTCAACTCAATACAAGTTATTCGGTTCACTGGTACTTCGGAGATTATTTTCTGTCATCCACCCGGAAAACAGAAACAATGTGTACACCTCGCCTGGAATAGGTTCTCTCCATCAGCTAATGGATACATCGATGGATAGCATTTTGGGAGATGATGTAATTTACATCTGCTCCTGCCTGGAAAGTTCTGGATCATAGGAACTCAATAAAACCGTGACCTTCATGGTTAATGTGAGCCCAGTCTTCACCCGGTGTAAGTCTAAATAATTTGCTGAAAGGGATTGGGTGACACAGCTGTGACACAACCTCTTCTTTGAACAAGACTTGCCTCACTCTGTGCTCCTGCTTTCCAATTTGTTGTGGTAGTGTTTCTGGAAAACTCAGGATATATTGGTCATATCGAAACTGCCTCAACTCTCTGCCCTAGCCCAACATCAGCCTTCTACTTCTTTACATGGATTTTCCCATTCTAAAATGTTTGCTCAGTTTGCCAGTCACATTGAATATCCTAAGTGAATCTATGCTGCAGCTCAAGCACAACTGAGGAAACCTCTCCAATTACTTTCCACAGAGTTAAGTATGTTACTTTCGACAAATACACAGCACGACCATTTATTGGTGATTACAGTAGTTTCGTTCCCTGATCTCTTCTGTTCATTTCCCTTTCTTTGGAGACAGTGTCAGATGTTCCAGTACTCTCAACAATTTGAATATTGGGACACTCCATCTCTCCAGCGAAATGAGTGACTGTGTATATTGTACCATTTTCTGATGGTCAGCATCTTGAACACCAACACCAGTAGTGCCTATGAATGTAACATTGAAACATAGAAAACGCAGAAATACAGACGATAAGAGGAGGCCATTAGGCCCTTCGATCCGGTCCCATCATTCATCGCAACATTGCTGATCATCCACCTCAGTAGGCCTAATGCTGTTAACCTTCAATCCAATTGCCCAAAGTGCAATAACGACCCACCTCTTCACAACGTTCAATGTTTTGGCATCAACTACTTCCTGTAATAATGATTCCCAGAGGCTCACCACTCTTTGGGTGAAGGAATGGTTCCTCTTTCTGATATTAATTGCCCACCCTAAATCCTTGGACACTGACAGGTCTGGACACACTCACCATCGGGAATATCCTCCTGCACCGACCCTGTCTAGTTCTGTTAGAATTCTATTAGTAATTTTGAGATCCCCGCAATGCATTCGTCTGAACTACAGTGAAAACAATCCCACTGCTCATAAATCAGTCCTGCTAAACCCGGAATCAGCCTGGTAAACCTTCGCTGTCATCCCTCAAGAGCAGCAAAATCGTTCCTCAGAAAAGGAGACGAAAACTGCACATAGAATTCTAGGTGCGGCCTCATCAATGCCCTGGAAACCTGCAGCAACACATCCCTGCTCCTATAATCGAAATCTCCCACAATGAAGGCCAACATACCTTTTGGTTTCTTTACCGCCTGCTGCACCTGCATGAAAATTTTCAGAGACTGGTTAGGCAGGACACCAAGGTCCCGCTGAGAAATCCCGTCTCCCAATTTACAGCCATTCAGACAGTAATATACTTTATTAGTTTGCTTTCATAGTGAATAACCTCGCATTTATTCAAATTATACTGCATGTGCCATCGATTTGCTCGACTCACCCAGATTATGCTGAAGAATCTCTGCATCTTCGTCACTGTTCACCCTCCCAGCCAACTTGGTTGCATTTGCATTTGAGACGATACATTTTGTCTCCTTCATCCAAATCATGAGTGTGTATTTTGAATAGCTGGGGTCCATCAGCGTCCGCTGTGGCAACCAATCACTATTTGACATCACTTGGCCTAAATCCCTGTTTACCCTTTCTAGTCAGAAATTCATCCAGATGCTTTTATAATGTTGTACTTGTAAGAGGCACCACTATTTCTTTTGGCAGTTCATTCCATATTCGTACCACCCTCTGCATGAATAAGTTGAATCTTACATCTCTTTTAAGTCTTTCACCTCTCACCCTAAACAAATGTCCTCTAGTTCGAGACATGCCCATTCCAGGGACAAATACCTTTTCTATTAACACTATCCATGTTCATCATGCTTTTATAATCCTCTACAAAGTCACCCAGCAGCCTCCGGAGGTCCAGGAAAAAGAGCTCCAGTCTATTCAACCTCTTCCTATAGCTCAAATCCTCCAACGCTGGCAACATTATTGTCAATCTTTTCTGAACTGTTTCAACTTTCAAAACATCCTTCCGATAAGACGGAGACCTGAACAGCAAACAATATACCAAATATGGCCTAACCATCCTGTAATGCCCCAAATTGACCTCCCAATTACCAACTCCATGCTCTGCCCAATAAAACAAAGCATAACAAAAGTCTTCTTCACTTTCCTATTTATCTGCGACTTCAATTGTAAGGAACTCTGAAGGTGCACTCCAAGGTCCCTGTTCAGCGACACACCCCCGAGTCATTTCCATTGACTGTAGAAATCCTGCTATGATTTGCCTTTCCAAAATGCAGCACCTCACATTTATCTGAATTAAACTCCATCTGCCAGTTCTCGGGACATCTTATTCTGAGACAGCGATCTTTGCTGTCCACAAAACCTCCAATTTTGGTGTCATCTGCAGATAACTATACTTTCAAACCATCCATATAAATGACGAAAAGTTATGGAAACAACACTGATCATCGAGGCACACTACTGGTCACAGGCCTCCAGTTTTAATGGCAAGCCTCCACCACCAACACACTCGGTGTTCTACCTTTGAGCCAGTTCTGTAGCTAAATGGCTAGTTCTCCCTGTATTCCATGTGGTCTAACCTTGCTAATCAGTCTAGCACCAGGAGCCTTATTGAATCCTTAGTGAAATACATATCGAACACACGTACCACTCTGCCCTCATCAATCCTTTTCATCACTTCTTCAAAAAAAAAACTCAAACAAGTTCGTGAGACATTAGTTTGCACACACAAAGCCATGTTGTTTAAATAAAATCAGTCATTGTCTTTCCAAATACATATAAATCCTGTCCCTCAGGATTCCTCCAACAACTTGCCCACCACTGATGTCTGGTTCACTGGTCAATTCTTCTCTGGCTTTTCCTTACCACCATTCTGAAACAGTGGCACCATGTTAGCCAACCTCCAGTCTCCTGGCCCCTCACTTGTGACGAAGGATGATACAAATATCTCAGCAAGGGACCCACCAACCAGTTGCCGAACTTCCTATAGAGTTACAGGGTCAGGTCCTCGGAATGTATCCACCTATATGTATTTAATACATCCAGCACCTCCTCCTCTGTAGTATGAACTTTTAAAAAAAATTTCCCCATCTACTTCCCACATTCTATAATCTTCTATGTTCTTCTTCACAGTAAATATTAATGCAAAATTTTCAATTAAGTCCCCCCATCTTCTGCGGTTCCACATGTAGGCTACCTTGCTGATCTTTGTTTTTCGCTTAAACTTGTTTGATATGAGATAAAGATACCGAATGGAAATTATGACAAGTTTCAATCCTTTTAGAATTTAAAAAAAGGACAGTAAATCTGTGCAACACGCCTAATACAGTAAATGGTAAGATAGAGACACTTACCAGGGACACCAATGATAGCGAGGATGGGATAATAACCAGCTTGGATCACCCAAAGTACACACATGATCCGTATTGACAAGGTTGTCCACTCCTGAGAAAGCCAGTAAAGACCATAGGATATACTCCTGCCCATTGTCATTACATGCCAGTTTAATGCTATAAAACTATGATTCATTGCTGTAACATTCCAGTTTAATGTTGTTATATTCTGATCCATTGCTGTAACATTCCAGTCTAATGTTCTCAGACTCTGATCTCTTCTCTCCTTTTCTGTGGAGCTGCTGATCCCCGTTTAGTGTCGAGATGATGTTTCTACAGATGCTATAGGCTAGCTCATTGACAAGACTCTGGTATTAATAGAAGAGAGAAAGTCTCCAGCGATAATGTTAGAATCCATGAAGATTTGCATTAATTACAGTCACTGAACACAGAGCTCCAGTTAACTTCTTTCAATCTAACACCTTTTCTATCACAATGAAGCAGCACATTTAAGAGTCTAAATAGAAGACTTTGCGATCATTGAGGGAAGAATGGCTGGAAATAGTGGGGGGATTGTCCATAATCATTCTAACTTCCAACAATTTCATTATCAAGTTGCCTTCGAAATTTACAGAGTACGAAATCTGGAAAGAAAATAAGCTGTTGATTAGAAAGCATATTGTGTGTGTGTGTATACATAATACAAAGAGAGAGAGGAAAAAAAAGAACAATCTGGAGATGTGAGTGGAAAAATTGTGCATAGCGAGTTCCATTTCTTCCTTTGACACAATGGGCTGAAGGGCCCATTTTGATTTCGAGATGTTTATGATACATTGTGCTTCAGAACGAAATATGATCAAATGTTATTGAATTAAATTTGTTTAGGAATTATAATCCTATTGATTAAAGGTGAGTGAGAGTCTGCATATGCCATTGACCAAAAGAATATAAACACAAAACAGTGGGAATGCTGTTTATATAATGTTCCCCAGTCATCCGTGTTTGAGCAGTGCATTTTTGGAATCATGTCAAATAAACTCAATGCAGAGTCGAGTGATGGATTCTTGAGGAATGAGGAGCGAGTTCTGACAATATACGCAAAACAAAGAAGATTTGAAACAGTGAGCATCAACAGTACAATTTGATGAGAATGATTATAACTGCATTTGAAGCATTTTCAGAGCCAGTTTACTTGTTTGATTTGTGGGATAATGTGGTCATCATCAGTGGGAATAGTGAGAGTTGGCCCTATGCACACGGGAGTTTATGTGAAGGAGCAGTGATCTTATTCAGATGGAAATGTTACAGACTTTATTTGACAGGTAGCTGCTAAGATCATGCTTCCCCATTCCCGGGTGTCAGAAGTAGGCTGCACAGTTTATAGTCTGGGCCCCACAAATTTTAGGTGAAAATAAGCAGGTGTTTATTATCTCAAAGGTGTTATATTTCAAGAATGCAGTCTGGACACTAACGTTTTCTTAGTTTAAAGTCAGATGTGAGGCTGATATTCCAGGAGGGATGAAGCTGGTCAAGCCACTTGGTTTCACGCAAGCAGAACAAACAAAAAAGAATTTAGAACAACTTTACCATTGATAAATTTAGCTGATGCGATACAGCAACATTACTGCTGCATTGTTCCAATCATGTCACATCCCATAAACACATTCCTTGGCAAAAAGTCAAATTCAAACACAGAATCTTCGAGGCTGGAGAGAACATCATCCACAGAGATTTCAGAGACAAAGTCAGTTAGGAATCATTTTCTGAAGTTTGCAAGCTTCCTGGTCTCCAGCAACTTGTGACTGCCAGAGCTAAACCATCATGAGAATCAACCTGAACTCGGAGAACTGACCACTCACGTGCCACTGCTTAACTAGGTTCTTCCCTCGAAATCTCTGTTTTTAAGACTTTTCTTAAAAAAACGACAAAATCACCTCATTAAAATGGCAGCAGCGTCACCCTCGTTCCTTAAAAGAAGAAACACCAAAGTATAAAGTTGAGTTCATTTGATACTCTTTAGTCTTAATTTGTTAATACACTAAAGCATATATACATCACATTGACAATAATCATGCACACATTCACTAATACAGGTTATTTCAGTCTGTTCGCTCCTGCCATGAGGGCGGTGCCGAGTTGGAACGTTGGGTTATGGCTCAGAGAATATCTCCGGGATGAATGCATGAATCAGTCCCTCCGCCCCTTGGCCAAACACTTTAACTCCCCTTCTCACTGTTCCGAGGTCATGCAGGTCATGGGTCTCTTTCAACGCCAATCGCTATTCAACCGACGCCCGGAGGAAGAACGCCTCACCTTTCACCTTGGGACCCTCCACCACACGGCATTAATGCAGTTGCCTCCTTTTTCCTTAGTTCCGCTCCCCCCATCTTATCCCAGATCCAATCGCCAGCTTGGCACCAAACCACTTGACCTGTCCTAGATGTCTATCTGCCTTCCCACCTCTCCGCTGATCCTTCTCTCCTACCTACTTCACCTCCACTTCAGCTACCTAACGCACTCTCAGCTACATTACCCCCAGCCCCACTCCACCCCCACCCCCCACCCCCATTTATCTCCCAGCCAATGAACCTACAAGCCTCATTCCTGATAAAGGGCTTATGATCAAAACTTTGATTACCCTGCTGCTCGAATGCTGTCTGATCTGCTGTGTTTTTCCAGCACCATACACTCGAACAAGGAACATTATTGGCCACACCAAGACTTAATTGGCGATACCAAGTTCAAAGTCTCCTTCTCAATTGCTGTACATTTCTGTTGATGAATTTTCAATTTCCTGGAGAAGCATCTTATAGTTCTTTCTATCTTCTAGTTTTCGTCTTGTAAGAGTACAGCATTTACACCCACATCACTCACACCTATAGTCATCTTGAAATACTTTGCATAATTAGGTGTGGCTAATACAGCAGCAGTGAGTAACACAGCTTGCAGGCTGTCAAATGCTTTCTGACAGGGTGTTGTTCAATGAATTTTCCTGCATTACTTCAATAATTCAGTGAGTGGAGCAGCTACACTTTTAATTTTCGGAATGAATTTCCAAAATATCCCCCTCAGTCCAGGCAATCCCTTTTTAACAAGGTGTGGGAATTTCCGGAATAATTCTGTGTTTCACATTCCGTGAGGTCCGATAACATGACCCACGTACATGACTTTGTGTTTGACGAATTCAGTCTTAGCCAGGTTTATCACCCAGCCTCTCTCCTGAAGTCGTTCGAACAATTTGTTTAATTCTGCAAAACTGCGACTGACAAAGAAGTGAATCTGCACAGCTACAGCCTTTTCTGCTTCAGTTCATAGATCTCTGGACATCGGAGTGCATCTCGGAAAAATTAACAAACAGTGAAATTCACAGTTGACCATGGAGGAAACTGTTTTGGAGACGCACAGCACAGAAACAATAAGTTATAGTTTTAACATGTAACCTTACTTTATGTTTACGGTAGTAGGTAGAAGTAGTGAGTTTTTTTTCTTGATTGCATGATTTATTGAAATCATGCAGTTCCTTAAATTTTAAAAATGTAAAACACAAGTACTATGTTAGGCCGAAGAACGTTTTTAGAGCAAAAGACAGTCCTACTTTTTACCGTCTGTAAATTGTGAAGGAGAAAAGATGATCTTTAGTAGACTGATAGGTTCTTCTTATCGGATGTAGGAGTTTAGGGAGATTTTACATGTTACTCATAAAACATCAGATCGTTCCATTAGTTTTCATTTTATCAAAGTACTAACTTCAAATGTTAATAGATTCTAGCATATTGGGGCATAATTCAAACTGCTTGGGCAAATTTGAATTATTTTTCCACAACAAAACAGCTGTACAATTGGTTTTGACCTAGTACGACATTTTTACCTCGTTCAGAACAATTTGTACTGTGTTAGGAAATCCTTACTGTGTCTTCAAATTTCCTAAAAGTACAGTACACTTGCACTTTGATGACAGGATAAATAGACAAAGTATTAAATGGATATTTGACCGTTGCTTGCAAATGGGACGAGACTAGTTTAGGATAACTGATTGGCATGGATGAGTTGGACGGAACGTTCTGTTTCTGTGCATCACATCTCTCTGACTCAATCACTCTAAATGTTCTCACTATGTATGCCTAAAAATCACCAGGTTATCCATACATAACAAACAACTGGGTAATATTGAAATGACTTTATTGGTTCCTACTTTGAAATGTGGCTGGTGTATTTACATAACTAATAACATAACTTTAAATTATATAGTCTATTCGGTGTTTCAAAAACCAAAATTGTTTCTGGTCTTTGAGGTAAGGTACATGCGAGCAAATATATGTGTGTCCTAATTCTCAATACAGTCTTCCAAATGTGGAATCAGGTGTGAATCAGATTTTGTGTCTGTACTGACATAATCGTTGTGTACCATCTGGTTTTGAAACCATTATCATGCGTGAGCTCCAGTCACTACAAATCAATTTGATTATGTTGTCCTGGAGCATGCATTCAATCTCAGTTGTTAACAAGTGAGCCAACGTCAGAGGGCCGTTATGTGGCCCTCTAACCACCTGTTGAAGGAGCAGTGCTCCAAAGGCTAGTGCCTCCAGATGCACCTGTTGGACTTCCACCTTATGTTGTGTTGTTTTTATCATTAGACTACTAAGTCTACAAGGACGTTGCTTAAGTGGAACAGCACTTCATCATTTTCCTACATCATGCATAATTCAATTATTACTTCCCCGTTTATTCAAATTTATTTCCCCATGCGATACTACTAACTGTTTCTGGTCATGTTGATTTTCTACTGGAAGGTAACGCAATAATTTAATCCAATTTTGACAATATTCTCATTGAACAGTCTAATATGAGGAATGTCCACTTGAGAATCCTCTGAATTGTGTTATTCATTATGTGCTGTACGCAGTAACTTAGTCTCTTTTTTTTACTTTCCTGCCAAAATATATTTTGAGCATATTAACATGACACACTCAATAAGACTACATTCTGCCTGGAGACCTTGTCAAATAGTTCACCTCACTCAATCTCCCTTCGACTCGATAAAAAAATGAAACGTTGCTTTTAAGTTTCTTTGGAAGCAATGTTAACACTTTATCTCTGACAGTACAATTGTGAGTTTTTGATTTTTTTTCTGCTTCCTGTTTCATCTCATAATCTGATATTTTTAAACATGAGTGTTGTGAATTCTCCCACTCTATTTACCAATTCGCAAAAAAATGACACATAGTCCAGAGATGTGGTCTCTAAATTTCTCCTTCACCAATTTTCGTGACTCTCTCACCTCGTGCCCAAAAACCTCATCCAAATGGACTGAATTTGATCGATCTATTTATTGTAGCTCTAATGACAAAAAGGACAAACAGAATTCCTTCATCGCCGTCATCTGGATTCTCTTCATAAAACACCCTTAACATGGTCGTTAATGTCTGATTCCAACTTTCTCGTGCTCCCTGCGATTCTGGATGATCGGCAGTTTATTTGATTTGGTTTATTCCTGAACTATTCATACGTTTCCTGAATAACTTTGATATAAATTTTGACGCTTGATCTGGTGTTAACTCTGCAGGTAGTCCCTATCTAGTCAAAAATTTGAGCAGCTCTCCTACAATACTTTAACCTGTATTATTGCTTAAAGAAATGGCCTCTGCAACTCTTGTAGACATATCTATGATTGTTAACAAATACTGATTCCTACATATTGATTGAGGCAGGAGTCCTACACAATCAATTAAGAGTCTTTTTAAAGGTTTCCCAAATGCAGGAGTGGTGCGGATTTTATTACTGCCTGTGGTTTTCCAATAACTTGACATGAATGATATATCTGATAAAATTCAATTACATTGTTACGCAGTCCAAGCCAGTAAAAATGTTTTTGTCTTTTTTAGCTTGAGTTTCATAGCCTCTAAATGACCACCTGCTGGTCATTTATGTTCTCCCAGCAACACCAACACTGTGACCTCATATGGCGGACTTTATTGCAGTGAAAACACCGGAGCTTTTACCTTTTCTTTCCACTTCATTGGTTTCCATTTTACCCTGTGGTAAGTTATCTTTATTATCTTCACTGTTATCGATCTTTCCCTCACTAAGAGAGGCTTTCTCTATTCCCCAAATTCTATCCCCTATGGATTGATATTGACTTTGGAGGCTCAATTTTGGTTTACGAACCAAGTCACAATCATCAACCATTTTAGTACTAATCTTGCTGTTTTAACTCTCTGATCTTCCACTTGAGTTTTCCTTACCTCAGCAACTTTTGAACTCCTTCAAAATAATTGTCCCTCTAAGAGTGTCACATGTTTAATCTTTTTTTCGTTCCCTTACTCACCAATCTCAATTCCTTACCTGGATTCTTCCAAACTCAATGTACATTTGACTATAGTCCCTCCTTCGACTTCTGCATTGCTATCTGTAGGGTGCTGGCACAATCTCGTATGCACTTAAGATGGATTTCTTCATCTCCTCTTATGCCTCAGATATCTCCTCTGACAGTGATGTGAGTACCTCACTAACTCTACCTTCCAGCTTTACTTGGATCAACAAAACCAATATGGTCACTGGCCACTTAATTGTTTAGTCACTTACTCAATTAAGTTGAAAACGTTTCTACATTCTTATCATCAAATTTAGCAATGCTTGTGTATATTTGAATAGATCCTCAACAGGACTTTGGCAATGATGACGTTGTTCATCCGCTCCTCATTAAGCTGACCTCCTACTTTCACCTGCATCCTCTTACAGCGACTTTACTAAGTGCCAATTTCTGAACTTTAATCACTTGCCATTGTATTCTAGCCATTTCCAAACACTCCATTGGCATTTGCCCCAAATTTAGTGCCGAGCTATTGCTGTAATTACCTCTCTTTTTCTCACAGACAAATGCAAATCCAATGAAAGACAATCAGGAATCATTTGCTAGAGCTTGCAACCTTCCTGGTCTACAGTATCTTGTGACTGCCCGAGGTAGAGCAAATGAGAGAAAAGCTTAACTGGGGGAACTGGCCATTCTCCAGCTATTGTTAATCTAAGCTCGAGGGATTAAATGAAGCTCTTCCTAGACCGCTCAGCACCTTTGACTTTAGAAACTCTCCTTAAAAAAAACTCAGCTTGTTAAAGTAAAGCATCATCACAAATGTAATTTCTACTTTAAACAGATCTTTCCAGGGAGCAATGCAGACTTTTGATTCCTGTTTGAACACTGAATTAAAGGTTGTGTGGAATAGGGTTGATCAACTGAATGACCTGCATATGTTCCTATATTTGCACTTGTATCACACAGCTCTTAAATTTGTGTGAAGGAAAACAATTTCTAAATAAGGACTCTCCTTTTTCAGATTGACAAAAGGATATTCTTTTCTCCTGAGGACAATGCTGACTGTAAAATTCTCATTCCAGGAAGCAAGACTGCCTGGCTTATGGAAAGTATTTGAGTTTGAGCTTCACTGGATGGACAAAGGAGCCAATGTTATTTAGAACAGTGGGATGTTCAACCACAATCAGATCAGCAATGATCTCTCAAAAGTACAGCAGGTTCGAGAGACAAAATAGCCAATTGCTGCTCTTAACGTGTGTAGCTTTCTTAGCCAGTCCTTCGAGGCTGCTATTGTGCCCGAAGAAGATGATTCAGCCACCCAGGATTGTTACCCTCGAATAGAATATTCATCTTCTCTATAATGCAAGCAGAGTCAGGATTACGTAATTGAGCACAGAATGAGCCCTTTAAAGCTTCAATACTAACGTAGTAAAAATTCGGGATAAATGTGTAAATGTAAAGATCGAAAAGCTTTAATTATTGGAGAGCCACGGGTGTCAGTGTATCCGAATGATTTGGATGATGGTAGTGAATTTATAGGTGTTCAACTAACTCATGCATCAAGATGGCCATTCAATAAGTTGTCAAGTGGAGTATGAGACTCTCCAGTAGGACATCGGCAGGGAAAGTGAGTGAACAAGCATTCGTCAGAAACAGTAGCATTGCCTATATTATGGGAACTAGCATATTATGGCACAAAGGATAAAACAACAGGAAAAGATTGAAATGGAGAAACATCCCGGAACTTGGTGATCCAGAGAGATTTGTCTGTCCTCGTTGATGAATCTCAAAAGACGTTATCATGCAGATAGAGGAAGTGCCAGAAGATAATGAAACGATGCTTTGTTTCTGCAAAAGCTTTGAACTTTCAAACAGTCGTTTTCTTCGTGCATTGTAGTTTGATCTCCGTAACTGTAGTAATTCCCAGGGATATCGACCTTCACTCATTCCTGGAATGAAGAGTTTATGATATCAAAGTTTAGTTGGTGAGATCTGAGAATGAGCGGTGAATTTATTGAATCATATAAGACCTTCAGCAGAGTGTTTTGTGTGTTTATCCAATGGATACTTCTGCTTGTGAAAGAAACTCAATGTTGGGTAAATAGTCATTGAAAAAGATCTTTTCATTTTAGCATATTATAAAAATATGAATCATAAAAATAAAATCTCCTGACCGACATAATAATAAGTAGCACTGTTAAAGATGGCAGATGTTTCAGTCTGGAAACTTTCAGAGAGAGTTCATGACATTCAGTCTGGGTTCGAGGTAAAACTATTACATGTTGGAACTCAGAGAAGGAGAGAATTTATGCTGCCTGTGAAGCATGAGCTCACAGCCCTTTGTCTCTCTATACAGCAGCATGGAGAAGCTGAGAAACCAAAAGTCATCTTTCCCATTTGTGGTGAATTTCTGTGGGGTATGCGTTCTAAAAAAAACCCGGCAGCTGAAGCAAAGGTCATTCAGCCAAATACAACTGGTCAAGGACTGGAGTCCAGCACCAGCAGCCTGTGTGAGTAGAACCGCATTGCAACACTATCTAGTATTATCTGTTATTTCTTCTTGGTCATGAGTTTAACTATCATTTGTTCGAAGTGTTTCAAAGTAAAAAAAAAGTGTGGCACTGGAAGAGCACAGCAAGTCAGGCAGTATTCGAGGAGCAGCAGAGTCGAAATTTCGGTCAGAAGCCCTTCATCAGGCATTCTTGATGAGGAACTTATGCCTGAAGCGTTGATCCTCCTGATACAGGGATGCTGCCTGACCTGCTGTGTTTTTCCAGCGCCACACGTTTTGACTCTGATCTCTAGCATCTGCAGTCCTCACTTATTCCTCCAAAGTGTTTCAAAGATAACACTCTGAAGAGTTTTACATTTCCTCATTGTAGCTTTGTTTGGGGAGTTTTAGCTTGAAAATAACGACAATGTTTTTACTTAATATGTAAACTTGGCAAACTTGTTAATGCTGAACTAGATAAAGTCGGAGACCTGTATTTATTTTTAATGTTACCAACGCAGTTATATTTTAAATTGTAGTGATTGGTGGAGATATGTGACAAAAAGTGAAACAGGGATCCCTCTGAATTCAAACATGGAATCATCAAGACTGGGTGGAAAAATTCAGCATTAATCAGTTTAAAAGTGCTCCCCTATCCAATACGATTATATTATCAATACCAAAAGCATATTCCCACGTTCTTTCCTTTTTAATTGATTACCATGAAGATCTATTTAAAAACAAACTGCTTCATGCCCTAATGTGTGCAGTGTCTTGGCTTTTCTCATCTCACTCATAAACACTTTTCCCATCTGACCCAACATTAAAACATGTTTTAGACTCCCCAGACATTAAAAACATCCCGTTTGCACGTAATCTCTACAGTCATAGATTCAAATGATTATCGAATCCCATCAGCACAAAGACAGACCCTTTTGTGCAAACTGGTCTAAGCCGACCAAACCATCCATCTATGCTAACCCCATTTTCCTGCACATGGGCCATGTCTTCCTCAACCTTTCTCATTCAAGTATTAACTCAAACACCTTTCAATAGCTGTTAATATCCCTGCCCCAACCACGACCACTGGCAACTCAATCCAAAATCGTACCATCGTATGAGTAAAGAGTTGCCCTGCAGGTTCTCTCTTATTCTTTCCCTCGAACATTAAACTGATGCCCTCGAGTCCTCGCTTCCCCAAGAGTGGGAAAAGACTGAGTGCATTCACTCTATCCATGCCTCTTGTGAACGTAAAAACTTCTATAAGATCCCCTCTCAGTCTCCTCGGCAGTAAAGAGAAAAGTATTCGCTTGTCCAACCTTTCCCTGTAGCTCAGACCGTTGGGACATTGGCAACATTCTTGTAAATTCTTCTGCACGCTTTCCAGTTTAATAACATCCTTCCTATAGTTAGGTGACCAAAACTGAATACAATACTCAAAGTGCAGTCTAATTAACGTACTGTACATCTGCAACATAATTTCCCAACTTTTTTACTTACTGCCCTGAATCATGAAGGCCAGTGTGTCAAAAGCCTTCTTCCCTACCCTGTCTAATTGTTACTCCACTTTCAGAGAAGAGTGCACCTGAACTCCACTACAGTCCTTAACGTCCTATCATTCACCATGAAATTCCTATCTTGATTTGACTTTCCAATATGCAAGAACTCACACTTATCTGGATTAAATTCCACTTGCTGTTTCTTGGCCCACTTCTCCAGCTGATCAATTTCCTACTGCAATTTCTCATAACCTTCCTCACTGTGCATGTTACCAACTATTTTAATGTCATCTGCAAACTTACCAACCATGTGTTGTCCACTCTCATCCAAATCATTGATATAGGTAACAAACAGCAATGGGCCCAGCATCGACCCCTGAGGCACTCCACTAGTCACAGTCCTCCAGTATAAATGCATCCTTCTACTGTTACAATCTGCTCATCACCATCAAGCTACTTGGGTATCCAATTTGCCATATTGCCCTTAATTCCATGAGATTTAACCTTCAAGGCGAACCTTATCAAAGGCCTTTCTGAAATCTATCCAGACTACATCTACCACTTTGCCCTCATCAACGTTCTTGGTTACTTCATCAAAGAAATCTTACAAATTTGTAAGGCTGATCTCCCACGTACAAAGCCATGCTGATTACTCTGAAACAAACCCCGTCTCTCCAAATGCATTTCTGCCTTATCTCTCAGAAAACGAACCCACCACAAACTTCAAGCTTATTGGTCTGTAGTTCCCCGGCTTTTCTCTGTAGTCTTTCTTGAATATTGTCACAACGTTCGCTACTCTCCAATCTTTTGGGATCTCACCTGTAGGTAACAGTGTTGCAATTATATCTAGCCAAAGTTCTGCAATTTCTATTCGAGCCCCTTGCAGTGTTCTTGGATATATCTCATCAGGACTAAGACATGTATCCTAATTCATGCACTCTAATACATCCCATATCTATTCTAATGTAATATAGCATGTCTAGGAGAAAGTGAGGTCTGCAGATGCTAGAGGTCAGAGCTGAAAACGTGTAGCTGGAAAAGCGCAGCAGGTCAGGCAGCATCCAAGGAGCAGGAGAATCGACGTTTCGGGCATGAGCCCTTCTTCCTGAAGAAGGGTTCATGCCCGAAACATCGATTCTCCTACTCCTTGGATACTGCCTGACCTGCTGCACTCGTCCAGCAACACATTTTCAGCTAATATAGAATGCCCCCAAGTTATCACCAATACCTTCCCCAAGTTCCAAGGTATTCAAATGTTTCTCCACAGTAAACACAAAGGAGAAATATTCACTGACAATCTTAACCTGGTTCTGCACTGATATTTCCTCTTTGGTCCTTAAGGTAACCCAATTCTCACTCTAGTTATTCTTTTTTTCTTCAATATACTTAAAGAACCCCTTTGGATTCACCCTAACCTTCTCAGCCAAGACTATCTTGTACCTGCACTGTTAATAGTTTCCTGCACTGACGTTACGTGACTGTTCTGTCTATCACTGATTTACTTTCCTCTCTCTGTCATGTTAAACAGTAAAATTACATTTCCCACCAACTAATCTGCAGGAACTGCTCCAGAGTCAATGGAATGATGGAAGAAGGCAGCAATTGACCATGTATTTCCAGGTATCTGTTGACCTAAACAACCAGGAATGCAGGCCTAACATATTTAGCAGTTTATGCTAAGCCAAAACCTTCATACCAAAAATCAGTCGAGTGTGAAACCTAGTCATTTGCTATGCCCGGGAGTCAATCTTCTGTTTTTCAAAGACAGCAACAAACAGATCGTCCCGTGACTTGTTTTTTGATTCTCTATTTAAAATATGTTAGCTTTTTGATTTTTGATGTGAATGCGCTCACATTGTTTTACAACTTTTGCTCACTTACTGAATCTGTACATCATGTCTCATCTTCATTATGTTCTTAACATAGTTTGTTCTCTTGTGTATCAGCTTCTTCCTTGTGCAATGTAAGGGCATGTCATCCAAACTTTCAGCATCAATTTGGCTAATTTTCAAATATACGAATACTAACTTATGCTTTGACGAGGTGTTTCACAGCAGGCTGAAGAATAGGACAAAATACTCAAGTTGTCAGGGACAATTTTTCAGCGTGGGTAAAGGATTAGCTGACTGGCAGTAGGCAGGGAGTAAGGATGAAGAAGTCTTTTTCATGGAAGGTAGTCGGTGATGAGGTGAGTTCTGCAGGAATCAGAGTTGAGACCACAACTATTCACGTTATACATTAACATTCTGGACAAAGGAACTGATGGGATTGTTGCTAAGTTTGCAAATGTCCAATAGGCATGTAGCTGCGAAAGTACTTGGACAGATGAGGAGAATGGGTAAAAAATGGCAGGTAGAATAAAATGTGGGAACTTGTGAGGCAGCATCTTTGGTAGGAAGAATGGAAGGATAGACTGTTTTTAAAAAGGGAAGGCCTTCTATAAAATAGAACATACAACATAGAATATAGAAAAGTACAGCACCAAGCAGGCTCTTGGGCCCACCATGTTATGCAGAAGATTAATCCTAATGTAAAATAAAATAACCTTAACTACACACCCCTCAATTCACTGCTGTCCATGTGCATGTCCAGTATTCACTTAAGTGTCCCTAATGGTTCTTCTTCCACCATCACTGCTGACAACACATTCCATGCATTCAGAACTCTCTGTGTAAAGAACCTACCACTGATGACCCCTCGATACTCTTCTCCTAATATCTTAAAACAATGACCCCTCATGCCAGTCAATCCTGCTCTGGGGAAATGTCTCAGCTATTGACTCTATCCATGCCTCTCATTACCTGGTATACATCGATTCAGATCTCCTCTCTTCCTCCTTCTCTCCAGAGAGAAAAGTCCGAGCTTATTCAACTTTTCTTCATAAGGCAAACCCTCCAGTCCAGGCAGCATCCTGGTAAACCTTCCTTGCATTCTCTCCAAAGCATCTGTAGCTTTTCTATAGTAGGGCGACCAGAACAGGACACAATATTCGAAGCGTGGTCTCCATGATGTGTAGTGGATATTCCAGGAGTGATGCAGCTGGTCAAACCACTCAGCTTTAAGCAAAACACAATGTTATCGAAATTCTACAGCTGAAACACGAAGAAAACAGAATTTAGAATAACTTCATTATTTGAAAACTCAAGCACCTCAGGAACGTAACTTAAGCAATGAGCTGTTTCAATTCCCGTAACATCCCATAAACACACAATTTGGTGAAAGGTAAATGTAAACACAGAATCTTGCAGGCAGGAGAGATTTCTGAGATAAAATTCAGTCACCGATCATCTACTGAAATATAGAATCTGTTTCAGCTGCAGCAGTTTCTGTGCCTGCTATCGGCAGCTTCTCTGTTCCAAATAAACCAAATCAGAACGAAAGCCTGAACTGGGAGAACTGGCCACTCCTCCACCATGTTCAACTGGGCTCTTTCTGAGACATTTTGACACCTCTGCCGTTACAACTTCTCATTTACAAAAAAAGACCCAAGGACAAAATAACCTTCTGAAAGTGGCAGCATTATTACACTGACCTGACAGTGTTTGATAGAGAACAGTGTAGATGGAACCTTAACTTGTGTCAAAACCTTTCCTTTACCTGTCCTGAATCTGTGTGATAGTGGTAGTGCAGAGTGGAAAAAGGCCCTCGGCCCAATATGTCCTCACCAATTCTCCAATGCCTATCCCACCCAAACTCATTTCTCTACATTTACTCAGACTAACCCACAAATCCTTGAGAATTTTAGGAAATTTAGCATGGCCAATTTTCCTAACCTGCACATCTTTGGATTATGTGAAGAAACCCACACAAACATGGGGAGAATGTGCAAAGTCCACACAGACAGTCGTCTGTAGCTGGAATCGAACCCAGTTCCCTGGTGCTGTGAGGCAGCAGTGGTAACCACTGAGCCACTGTGCCACCCATGTTGCCCATTTCCTGGGAGTGTCTGATGGGGATACTGCAGGGTGATCTTTAATATTTAGCTAACTCCAGTCTATAACTAACCTTCAGTGTTCGATTGGGTTAACACAGTGTGAATATCAATCTGTATTAGATGTTGTGATTACGCTGTTCTGGTGGCTCCTGATGTGGATCAGTTTATGTGGTGTTTTACTTTTGATCTTATCCTGTGCTGTACCTGTCCTGGGACTGTTGGAGTGGGGTCGATATGGAGTCTGATTAATCAATATCTAACTCCATGCTGGACGTGGCCTGGAAATTTGAAACATGTCGTTTTAGTGGGAACATTACCCTGTTTCTAACCCCATGCTGTACCTATCCTTCATTGTTTAATGGAGGCAGTTTCACGGGTGGCTTAATGCATATCCAACACAATGCTGAATTTCGGCTGAGGAATACGAAACGGCTAACATAGGTGTACATTTATTCTGTGTGTAAACCCATACTATCCCTGTCCTTGAGTGACGATGTGTCAGTGCAGTGTGAGAGTTATTTCACACCTAACAGTTTTGTTTACTGTCCCATTTATCTAGATGAGTGCAGCTTCATCTCAAATCCATTAACACTCGGTAGCAGCAATGTGTACTGTACACAAGATGTACAGAAATTCAGGCAGGATTCGAACGCTATACCTTTACGCAGGATTCGAACACTACACCTTTCAAAATCAAGGACATCAGAAGGACAAGAGTAGCAGATAAATGGGAATACTAGCGCAATCATATTCTGTCCAAACCACTCCTAGTTTAGCAATACGTCACTGTTTATTTCGTGTTATTGTTTCGAGAACTTCCCTCATTATGTCTCCCTAAACACACAGACGACAACAGTTCAAGAAAGCAGTTTACCAACACCTTTTCATGGGAAACGAGAGAATGGGCAATGAATACTGACGTAATCAGCAACAGAATGAACTAAACTTAAACATATTGTCCAAGCATGACCAATATTGGCCAGGGAGATGAGAGTTTGTGCGCGCAGGTTGGTTGGGTCCAGTCAGTACCTTGCTTGCTGTGAACAACTGATGCTGGGGTCGGGTTGTGCTATTTGAAACAATACGTCAGTATTTCAGAGTCAAGGCCTACATACCTAGCATCACACAGACATTGACATTCACATACCAAATTACTGACTTGCGAGATAAAAGCAGCAAATATGTACTCGTACCGACTGTAGTATATTTGGACACAGTTAAATTATTGTCACAAAAATGTTAGTGTTTATATATTAGCACAAATACTCATACAAGTAAAAATACTTGTACATTTTTAAAGTCCTTATGCTTAATCATTTGATCTTGGGCGCATGATTTGAAAGTTCCTTATTATGATTTGTGCATTGTTTTGATGATATTCCAGTTATAAATTTGAACAAAACAAATGGGTGGGTTTGTACGAAGTGAGCAATCAAAGGCTTTATGACCTTCAGTAATAAAATGTTGCCGTTAGTGGTTAAGGCAATGCCGAAAACATTTACATGGAAATTTCCATTTATTTCCAAACCCAGCCAGTTGTTCTGTTCAATTTTACGGTGAGAATATAATGAAAAGTGTGAACGAATCACAATGAGGTACTTTGAAATGTTCAGTCTGGTTACTGTTTGGATACTGACATTGTGGAGCTGACGTACACTCAATATCGTTTATGAGGGTTCAATATAAGACGCCATGTGCTGCAGGAGTCCATCACATTTATAACATCTTCAGGGGGATTGGGTTCAATGTGCAGAATTATAGAGCTTTGGTGACACACTCGAAGTCATCAGCAGAGATAAAATTGCACGACGTGGTTGTTGGCAGGTCATTTATACAAGTGCTGAAATGTATGTGGACCAGCATGAAGCCCTATGATAGACATTTGAACAGGCTGTCTCATGCACTCCCTTGTTGTTTCGGGCTGTTTTTGTTGTAAGGGATAGTGTGAATAACAATCCAGCTCAAGTTTGGAAGCCCCCTGGCCAAACTTGGCTGATGGTCGGTATTTTGCAGATTGCAGTGGTGAGGTGTGATAACGCTCTTTCTGAATTCAGGCTTTCTTTTTAAAAAATGTCATGTGCAGGAAATTTGCTGACTGCATGATGGTAAAATCACTGATCTGAAAATGGTTACTACAGTCACTGAGTTGTACAATAATTTGGTGTGTACGCTGGTAATTTAAGTTTTGTTCACTTCAATTATTTGTAACGGAAAAGCAATGACGTTTGGTTTATTTTCAAATATGTAAGACATAAAGTGACAGTAACTCTCTATGATACAAAATGTAAAAGTGACCTGCCGTATATTTCCAACAGACTAATCAAGCAACACTCAGATATTGTCTGTAGAGCAGGATTCTGTGAACAGGACTATGTCTCTGGCAACATCACCATCCTCTCTGTCCCACTGACAGGGAACAGCCAGGCAGAGGGGGACAAATGTATACAATATTGGTATATAATCAATATAGTGCTTAGCATGAATGCTGGATCCTGTTGGGGCTAGACTGCTCTGTGGCACGTTATGAGGGAATCAATAGAAGGAAACACATAATTGATTACATCGTCACCGATCTGCCTGCTGCAGATGAACCTCTCCATTTCATATATTGGTAATAATTGTCACTCCACAGTCCTGAAAGCGAGGAGGGGCTATCTTAATTTTGTAGACCCTCCACCATTTTATGTAGCAATCTGTGAGCTGAATGGGACAGAATTTGAACAGATCGAGCAACTAACAACGAGGAGTCCATGAGGTGCAGTGGGCAATCAGCAGCAGCACAACTCATGCAGTCTGCAACCTCACAGCCCGGCATACTTCCCACTGTATACTAACCATCACGGCACGGCATACTTCCCACTGTATAGTAACCATAACGTCTAAAAATACCTCCGACTGTATAGTAACTATCAAGCCAGGGATCCCTTCCTGGGTCAGTGAAAAGTGCAGAAGGACATGCTGGGATCAGCACCAGCCAAACCTAGAGATGAGTGGACAACCTAGAGAAAATCTGATTGCCTTCAACTACAAAGCAGGCCAACTTGCATGCTAAGAAGCATAAACAGCCAGTTATGGACAGAGCTCAGTTATACCAGAATCAATGGTATAGATGTATCTATAAGGTCCTGCCACATTTAGTTATAAACGACAGTGGACAATGAATGAGACCATTGGAGGAGAGGGCTGCTCTCTAACAATGAAATCCCCAGTTATGCAAGACAGTAGCACATCAAGGAAAAAATAAAGCAGCTGTAACTGGAACAATCTTCAGCCAGAAGGGCTGAGCAGATGATCCTTTTCAGCCTCCTTCAGTAGTCCCCAGCATCGCATATCTCAATCTTCAGACAACTCAATTCACCCCACACAATGTCAACACATGGCTGGAGACAATGAAAACTGTGATTTAACACCAGTGATTGCCACATCTATAACCAATCTGATCCATTCCTGCAAGAACACTGAGACCTACCTAAAATATGATAAACAGCCCAAGTATGTCCTGTACATACAACGCAGGGCCTTTGTATTCCAGCCAGTTGCTGAAACATCGGTGCAGGGTCTACCATGGAAATGTGAAGGAAAGTGTCAGCAATAATGGGATCTATCAGCAATAACCTGTGACATTTAGTTAATGTCCCATCAGGCTCACTCAGATCCGAGCCCATTGCACGCTCAGTTTAAAAGAGGAGAATTCCAAACGAGCAGTGAGTGTAATTACTGTTCACATCAAGGCACCATGTGACAGGGTGTGACAATAAGAGCCCGAGTATAATTATACTTACTCAAAATCTAGGGGAATTACTCTCCAGTTTGGAATTATCCCCAGCAACAATAATGCCTGTTGTCAGTGTGAGTAATTATCATCAGCAACAATGATGCCTGTTGTCAATGTGAGTAATTCCCCCCCACAACAATAATCTGGTTGTCAGTGTGAGTAATTATCACCAGCAAAAATAAAATCTGTTGCCAGTGTGAGTAATTGTCAACAGCAACAATAATGCCTGTTTTCAGTGTGAGTAATTCACCCACAAAAATAATGCCTGTTGTTAGTGTGAGTAATGAACCCCAACAACAATAATATTCTCAGCAACACTAATGCCTGTTGTCAGTGTGAGTAACTGGAACTCCAGGAGAGCTCTGCAGCAATTCCTCAGGAAAGAGTGTCCGAGGCTCAACCATTTCCAGCTGCTGCAATGACCCTCTCTCCATCATAAGGTTAGACGGGGCAATGTTCACTGATGATGCCATTCCTGAAAGAGGCCATGCTGAAATGTAACAAGACCTGGAAATTATCCAGGTTTAGTATGACAAACGGCAACTAATAATCACGCCACATAAATATTAGACAAAAAGTAACAATAAAAATTCAAACCATTTTGACCTTCCTTAACATTCCCATCACTGAGTCCCCAACACGATGTTTATTAGAATCCTGGGTGCTATCATTGCCCAGAATGTGCCCTGGACTGGCCCCATAAATAATACTGCCTTTAAGAGCAAGTCAGATGCGAGGAAATCTGCAGTGAGCAACTGACCTGCTGATTCCTCAAAGGCTGTGATGAATTACATCCCAGGAATAACACAGGATAAAACTAACCCATTTAATTACTATCACTTCCATGACCATTCATCCACTCCATCACTGATGCTCAATAGTGGCGTTGTATACTATTTACAAGGTTCACTGCACCAAGCTTTATTGGAGAGCAACTTTGAAACCCACTTTAATCAAGAAGAACGAAGGCAATGGGTTCTTTGGAAAACCAGCGAACTGCAAGCTCACTCCTTCATACGGTCAGATGTAATGATATTTACTCATGAGTTTATAATTCCCTACTCCTCAGATCACGAAATCAGTCTGAATGCTGCAAGACTTAGAAAACAGCCAGGCTTGGGCTGACAAGTGGCAAATAACATTCGAGCCACACAAATGTCAGACAATAACCATCATAAACCATCCCACCATCGCTATTCAACATTCAAAGACAGTACCATTGCTGAATCCATTGGCACTAACATTCTCAGGTTTATCCAAGACTGTACAGCTGCTATAGTTAGAGCATCAGATCAGAAGTTAGGAAGCCTGCAGCGAGTAACTTTTTCTCCTGTCTTGCCAAAGTCTGTCCAAAATCTCCAAGGTTCATGTCAGGATTTGATGGAACAATCTCCACTTGTCTGATGAGTGCAGCTCCAACAGTACTCAGACAGATTGACACGATTAAAGACTAAGCAGCCCATTCGATTGGTCCCCATCCACAATGACATCCTCCCTCCCCACCGACACTCAGCAACAGGTGTGAGTACCATCGCCCTCCTTAGACAGTACCATCCACACTCATTACCACTGCCACTAGGAAGGAAAAGGGCAACAGTGATCATAATTCATTTGATTTTAACTTAAGTATTGTAATGGACAAAACAAGACTAAGTGTTGGAGTTTTCGTGTAACTCGGTCTAACTTTATTAAACTGAGAAGGGATTTCTTCAAGTGACCAGGAAACAATAACGAGAAGATAAATCAGAAACAAAGCAGTGGCAGGTATTCTGAGGGGAGATTAAAGTGGTTCCCAGGAAATGTGATCTCACAGAGTAAAATAGCGTCAGACTGCTAAATCCCGAGCTCTCTTGAAATCTAGGAACACACAAACAGAACAGGAAAGCTTACATAAGACAGTGGGAACTCAATACCCCAGAAAGCTGAGAGGAGTGCGGAATGTGGAGGGGTGAGGTCCAAAGCGAAATTAGGAAGCAAACAGTGTGTGTGAAATTATGCTGGCAAGACATATAAAACAATCTTTAGCAGATTTCTTTTCAAAACAGAGAAGGAAAAGTAAAATAACGAATATCAAAGGCAAACAATGGAAACCACATGTAGCCGTGGATGGTTTGTATATGGTTCTGAGTTTCAATTAAAGTTAAAACTGACCTCTTTTCCTGACCAAATTACAGTTCCAGTCAAACCTTCCCAGCCTCATTCTTGCCCCATTAAAGGCTGCTCTCAGTCAACTAATGTTTATCACTCTCAATTATTGCATTTCATTCTCTACCATTTTCCTGAACTTTATGATAAAACGATCACTGCACCCCAAAACGTTCCCCTACTGACACTGGATCCACTTGCCCCACCTCTTTCCCAAGGACCAGGTCCAACAGTACATACTCTCTTGGGCTGGACACATACTCCTGAAGTGAGCTGGTCCTCCATGTAATCCAGGAACACTCGCCCCTCATGACGCTTCACAACCAGTAACCCAGCCAATATCTGGAAATATTAAGTTCTCAATATAAGTAGTGCAGTAGTCTGTAGTATTGTCATCGCTCTCAAATGCCCTTGCATATTTATTCTCTCCATCCTTTCCGATGGTTTCGGGCCAACCGACTGTACCTCACAGTTTACTTGTATACTTTCTGTTCTGAAGCTCCAGCCAAATTCATTCTGTCCTTGGACGGATCCTCTTTCTCTTGGACTCTTTAACTAATGCTAATCTAAACCAATACTTCTACCTCCATCCTTTCCCTTCCCTTCTATCATTTTGGAATCCTTCATACCCAGCAATATTTAACACCAAGTCCTGCCATTCATTGAGCCAGCTCTCGGTGACCAGTCCATCAGATTACCACACACCAATCTGCATCTGGAACTCCCCACACTCCGAGTCTTCATGTCCATGTAGAGTACTTCAGATTAAGGCTTTCTTTCTTACTCCATCTTCCACGTTAAACATGTTGTTGTAAATTTGTACCAACTGCAGCTCCCATTATTTTGAGAATCCTGGTACTCTCCTCTACTATTCCATTTTGGATCCTGAGCACACGCCAAGTTATTTTCAATCCCTCCCAAACACCCCGTAAGAAATTTAGTCCCAGCTCTGTCACGTTAGCCCATCCAGTTTGTACCGTTACTGCCTTCCCCAGAACCAGTCCCAATGTCACAGAAATCTGAAGCCCTTCCTGTTGCACCATCATTCCAGTCACACTCTCATCTACCTAAAACTCCGAGTCCTGTTCTCACTTGCGCACAGCACTGACAGTAACCCAGGGCTTGCTACATTGGAGTTCCTGCTTGCTAACCATCCACCTTGCTCCCTAAATTCTGATTCCCAGACAACTTCACCCTTCCTACCCAGGTCATTACCACCAAAACGGACATGAGCTTTGACTGCTCACTGTAACCCAGATGAATGTCCTGCAGACACAGTAACATTCTTAACCCCACTATCCTGTAATTACAGACACGCCGACACCTTCTTCAATTTCCTGACATCCCTGTGATTGTTGCTCCTCCTTTCTTCTCCCTCCCCTCCTGTACAGTAAGGCTGCTTGTGGTGCCACAAACATGGCTCTGACTGCCCGCCACTGAGCAGTCAGTACCTTCATCAGCTTCCAAACTGGGAAACTGATTTGGGTGGGAGACACTGGGATATTCCTGGAGTCCCTGGCTGTTTCACTTCGATTGCTTGGGCGCCAATTCCCTTCCTTATTCCAAGCAGTCATGTGTCAGGATGATTTGTTCTGTGTGTGTGCGCTATCCCTCTAACTCTCAGCATCACAAAGTCTCTAGTCAGTGTCTGATCTCTATGACCAAGTGTTCATCTAGGACATGAACAGGGGCTATGAGTTCCCAATGCACCAGAAAACGTTTTCCTTCTGAGAAAACATATCTTGCCTTGTCGTAAAATGCAACATGCCTCAAGTAACTTAATTTATTACTTAGAATGAAGTTAACATCCGGGAAATAACAATATGGTTAAATCCCTTATTCCACTGTGGCTTATTGAGGGTAATTTATTACACTGGCTCAGAATTTCACATCCCCCTCATATTTCCGAGTTCAATCCTTACTTTAGAAGTTGAAAAAATAAATTTGCTGACTTACAGCAATTAACTGATAGTCACTAATAACGGTTTATTATCAGCCAATGAACTTACAGCCTTTTCTCGATTGGCTCTTGCACTTCTTTCAAACTCGGTGCAGGCAAGTCCCAGCAGCAGAAAGTTATCTCTGTGACTCCCAGGGAAGTGTAATCCTCCAGCTCCCACTCTATTCGGCTCCCTCACAGGGACACAGTCTCTATGACTCCCAGGGACGTGTAATCTCCCAGCACCCACTCCACTCTGCTCCCTCTCAGAGTCACCGTCTCTGTGACACCCAGGGACGTGCAATCCTCCAGCTCCCACTCCACTCTGCTCCATCACAGGGTCACCGTCTCTGACTCCCAGGGACGTGTAATCCTCCAGGTCCCACTCCACTCTGCTCACTCACGGGGTCACCGTCTCTGTGACTCCCAGGTACGTGCAATCCTCCAGCTCCCACCCCACTCTGAACCCTCGCAGGGTCACCGTCTCTGACTCCCAGGTAAGTGTAATCCTCCAGCTCCCACCCCACTCTGAACCCTCACAGTGTCACCGTCTCTGTGACTCCCAGGTACGTGTAATCCTTCAGCTCCCACCCCACTCTGAACCCTCACAGGGTCACCGTCTCTAAATCGCAGGTTAATGTAATCCTCCAGCTCCCACTCCACACTACTCCCTCACAGGTTCACCGTCTCTGTGACTCCCAGATAAGTGTAATCCTCCAGCTCCCACTCCACTCTGCTCCCTCACAGGGTCACCGTCTCTGTGGCTACCAGGTACGTGTAATCCTCCAGCTCCCACCCCACTCTGCTCCCTCACAGGGTCACCGCATCTGTGACACCCAGGTACGTGTAATCCTCCAGCTCTTACTCCACACTGCTCCCTTACAGGGACACCGTCTCTGTGACTCCCAGGTACGTGTAATCCTCCAGCTCCCACTCCACACTGCTCCATCAGTGTCACCGTCTCTGTGACTCACAGGTACGTGTAATCCTCCAGCTCCCACTCCACTCTGCTCCCTCACAGGGTTACCGTCTCTGTGGCTACCAGGTACGTGTAATCCTCCAGCTCCCACTCCACTCTGCTCCCTCACAGGGTCACCGCATCTGTGACACCCAGGTACGTGTAATCCTCCAGCTCCTACTCCACACTGCTCCCTCAGTGTCACCGTCTCTGTGACTCACAGGTACGTGTAATCCTCCAGCTCCCACTACACTCTGCTCCCTCACAGGGTCACCGTCTCTATGACTCCCAGGTACGTGTAATCCTCCTGGTCCCACTCCACTCTGCTTAATCACAGGGTCAACGTCTCTGTGACTCCCAGGGACATGTAATCCTCCAGCTCCTACTCCACACTGCTCCCTCACATGGTCACCGTCTCTGTGACACCCAGGCACGATTATGCCTCGATCCTCAGTGCTGATTGATATCTCCCACGTGTGGGTCAGCGTCAAGCTCCTGCTCCATGTTGCTCGCTCACATATTCACTCCCACTGTGACTCAGTCCTGATTTCGAGCCTCCTGCTCTGCTGCTTCTCCAACTCCAAGTCTCAGTCGGCCTCGATCCTCGTTGCTGATTTATATTCTCCCGGTCTGTGCTGCTCTCTCTCATATTCTCTTCCTTTGTAACTCCCAGCTCATGATAGGCCTCAAATCTCAGCTGAGATTTATAACATCCAATTCCGCACTGCTCTCTTACAGGATCGCCGTTGGTCCTGGAAGACAGTGAAAAAGATGAGGATTAGACAGAGCAGAGGATGTTACAGTAATTGAACGAGCTGTATGGGATGGAACAGGTTATCTAGGGAGGTATACAGACCTGCAGTGCCTAAAGCAGGTTACTGGAAGATACAGCGAGAGTTGCAGGCGCTGAAGACAGCAAAAGAAATAGAGAGACAATTGCTTGTTTATGACGGAACTTGAAGAGACTAAAAGGCTTTTTCTGAGCTGCTTACGGAGATGTATAGACTTTAACAAATGCAAAATAAGAGCCAGCAAGTGTTGAATGGTACTGGAGACTTTTGGATGTTACAGAGTTCGAAGACTTGCAGTAACTGGGGGGAATATAAACTTTTGGAGTTCTGGTGGTGTTCAAGGACCCCCAGGACATGAGGACGTGCAGAGAATGGGAGCATTCCAAATAGTGGGATTGTAGGGACTGGAAGTCCTGAGATGGATAAGGAGGATGAAAAGTGCCAATTTAGCACACGCAACCATTGTAATTATAGAGATTTAAGGAAGGGAACCTGTGCTGTAATTGATTACAGTTATATGGAGAGTTACAGGAGCTGAAGGGGCTACGAATTTAAAAATGGAGTGATTTTAGGTGATCAGAATTTAAACAAGATTAAATAAATTTTAGTGATCTCCAGCACAGATGGGAATGGAGGAGGTGAGGTATTGTGAGGAACTATAAGAGTTATAAGTCGGGGAGGATGTCAGATATAAAAGGGAGAGCTGCATTGTCTGTGTGCAGTTAGAGACATGAGGAGTGTTGTAGCGCCTGCTGGAGAGGACACACATAACAACAGTTCCAACGGCTGGTGCAGTGGCTCAGGAAGGAAGCTCACCGCCACTTTCTCAGGGACAACTCCATATCAACAATAAATGCTGGCTCAGCCAACAAAGCTCATGTTCAGGAATGAATGTGTAAAAGATCTACAAGTAGCATTGAGGTCACTTTCAACAGCCCTTCACAAACCCGGAACCGCTATACCCTGGAAGAACAGGAGCTCCTGGTGCACGAGAACACCAGCATTTTCAAGGTGCCCTCCAAGACACGCTCCATCCTCCCAGCACTGTGTCTGTTCCTACACGCAAAAGACTGCAGTGGGTCAGGAAGGCAGCTTCCCCAGGGAATTACAGATGGGAGGGTAATGGAAAAACTGCTGGTTACAGCCAGACAGAAAAATAAATGCAGCAGTGTGCGTGAAATGAAATTTCCATTTCAGAGCAACATGCTGAACATGGATAGAGGAATGGTCTGATTGGCACAAGACAGAGAGTGGGGAAAAGGGGTCCTTTTCATGATGGGAAACTGGTGATGAGGGGAGCTCCGCAGGGGTCAGTATTGGGATGACACTCTACATGATATACATTAAGCATCTGGACAAAGGATGTGAAGGGGTACGAGAAATGGGTTTCCAAGAAAGATCCCAGGGATGAAATTCGTGTCATATGAGGAGCAGGTGAAGTCTCTGGGTCTGCACTTGATGAAGTTTCAGAGGCGGTGGCAGAATCTCATTCAAACTTGCAGAATACTGAGGGGCCTGGATGGTGTGGATGTGGGCAAGATGTTTCCGCGAGCAGGATAGACTAGTGGCCAAGGGCCCAGCTTCAGAGTGAAGGGATGACCCTTTAGAATGGAAATATGGAGGAATTTATTCAGCCAGAGGGTGATAGATCTGTGGAACTTACTGCCTCGGGGGGATGTGGAGGCGAGTAATTCAGTGCATTTAACTCAGAGATAGACAGGTTCTTGTTGAGTATGGAGATCAAGGGTTACAGGGAGTAGGCGAGAGAATGAGGTTGAGAGACAATTCAGCCAGAATCGAATGGTGTCGCAGACTCGATGGACCGAATGGCCTAATTCCACCCTATATATGATGGTGTTATGGACGGTCCTCATTCCATGGGTTTCTAAGCATGCAGTTGTCATTTCTGGCTTATCCTTTACCATACATTCAAGCACTTTCCTGATTATTACTGTCACCTCTTGGTTTCAGAATGACTGCAGAAAGCTACACCACAGAGTAACTTGGGAATCCTTGTGCATAAATCTCATAAAGGTGTTATACAAGGCCAGCAGGACATAGAGAAGGCAAATGGAATGCTGGGATTGACTCCAAACGGAATGGAGATTTAAAAAAAGGAAGGTTTGTAACAACTACAGAGGACTCCAGTAAACCCACACTGAGAATACTGTGAACAGGTTTGGTCCCCTATTTAGGGGGAAAATGTTCTTGCTTTGGAGGCAGTCCTGATAAGATTTAACAGACTGATCCTCAGAATTGAGGGATATTGATGGGAAAAGATTGAGAAGGTTGAACGTGATCTCATTAGCATTTAGAAAATGAGGCAAATTTATTGATAGCCGAAGATTCCTCTGCTCTTGCAGGTTCGGTTTCTGATATGTTGCTTCCCCTGACCGTGGATCGGTAACCAGAGATAAAGGGGAATGCAGGCACGAGGTAACCTTAAGAAAAAAGCTGGGTTGTAGAGGCTGGAGAATGTTACAGTGTTCGGTGGTTCGAAATCACTGTTGGTGGCTAGAGATCAGATAGGTTGTCAGGCTGAAACATGTCACTGAGAGGTACAGGACAATCAGTCCAGAAGGAGTTACATTGATAGCGAGGAAGATAGGTTCTAGAGATGACACAGATAAGGGCGGCAGTTGGAGCTACGGGAGATACAGAAACTGGGAGGGATGTGGGGACTGGAGATTACACAGATTGGGGTGGGAGTTGGATCTGCAGGATTTTATAGAGAAAGGGAGGATTAGACGGACGAGAGATTACATAGATTGGGGTGGTAGTTGGAGCTACAGGCATTTATAGAGAAAGCGAGGATTGGACTGACGGGAGATTACACAGATAGGGGTGGTAGTCGAAGCTACAGGAGTTTATATAGAGAGGGAGGATTGGAGGGACTGGAGAGATTACATAGATTGGGGTGGTAGTTGGAGCTATATGAGTTTATAGAGAAGGGAGGATTGGAGGTTTTGGAGATTACACAGATTTGGGAGGTAGTTGGAGCTACAGGAGTTTATAGAGAAAGGTAGGATTGGAGATTACACAGATTGGGGTAGCAGTTGAAGCTGCAGGATATTACAGAGAAGGAAGGCTTGGACTGACGGGACATAACACAGATAGAGGTGGAAGTTGGAGATATAGGATTTTACAGAGCAGGGAGGATTAGATTGACGGGAGATAACACAGATATGGATGGTAGTTGGAGCTGTAGGACTTACAGAAATGGGGACATTTGTAGGGACTGGAGAGGACACGGGTAGGGATGGCAGTTGAAGCTGCAGGAGTTTATAGTGATGGCAGGACTGTTGGTACTGGGGACGATATTGACATGGACAATAGTTGGAGCTGCAGGAGTGAGTCGAGATAGGGAGGATTGAAGGGGCTGGATCAGTTCACACAGCAAGGGAGAATTGTCGCGAATTGGAGAGGCCAGAGATGATGATGGTTATAGGTCTGCATGAGTTCAGAGAACTAGTGAGCGCTGTGAAGGTAGGTTTGAAGCATTCCCATCAGTTACACAGAGATGTTGAGTGCTGTTCAGGAGTTGTTTACAGAAATCGAGAGAGTTGCAGATACTGGAAGATATGACAAAGACAGTAAGCTGTAGTATTTGAAGAGGTTACAGCGTCAGGATGCATTGAGGAGTTGGAGGCTGCTACAGGTGTTAAACATGCAGCAGGGGATCAATAACCTTATATTGATTAGAATGATTGGAAGCTGTGGAGATAAAGAACGAGAATTGCAGGAACTGAAGAATATCACAGATGAGGAGTAACATATGTACTAGAGGTGTTAGAACATGAGATGTGCTGTATTCCATGGAGTCAGGGAAGATACAGGGAGATCTGAAGGGACTACAGGTGATATAAAGGATAGTAAGGCTCCTCAGTGTCGGATGGGGGCAGTTTTCACAGACAGGGAGATTTGTTTTGGAATGGTGTTATTTACAGAGATTAAGAGTTCTGTGTAGAATTGAGGAATGTACAGAGATATGGAAGGCTGTAGTTAATGAAGACATTTATTGTTGTCGGATGCTGAGGTTCTGGAACTTACGTGGACCGGAAAGCTGGACAATCTGCCAGAGCTTACAGAGACAGGAACAGCAATAGAGCCTGGAGACACGAACACAGATAGGGAGCATTGCACACAATGGAGGAGGTTTCCGCATTCGGGATGGCTGTAGGGGAGTGTAACATTTACACAGATAGGGATGTAAGAGCTGGAGAATATTATGGAGATGATAAAATAAATGAAGAGACTAGAGGAACTTACATTGACAGAATGGGTGATAGCAACAGTAGGATGTTATAGAGATAGTGAGTCTTGTCGGAACTGGATTGGGAGAGTCACAGGCATTGGAGTGGGTTCTGCAGGGAGTGCTCCAGGGAACTGAGAGGATTATGCAAATCGGGATGTTTGTAAGATCTCCACATTATCATCAGCTTTAAGGAGTGGAAGAGGTTACACAGATAAGGAGGGATGTTGGAGCTGTGGGAGTTCCCAGGGAATCAAATGTTTGGAGGGTTTGGGTGCGTTTATGGATAAAGGGATTATTTTTAGGGACAGTAATATGGAACACAGAGGGAGAGTTTTATTAGAGCCCCACAGCATGGGAACAGGCACTTCGGCCGAACAAGTCCACACCAACCGTCCGGACAGTAACCCACCCAGACCCATCTCCCTCTGATTAATGCAACTAACACTACGGGCAATTTAGTATGGCCAATTGACCTGACCTGCATATCTTTGGACTGTGGGAGGAAACCGGAACATCCAGAGGAAACCAACGCAGACATGGGGAAAATGTGCAAACTCCACACAGACAGTCACACAACGCTGGAATCAAATCCGGGTCCCTGGCGCTGTGAGGCGCCATTGCTCAACACTGAGCCACTGTGCTGCCCCAAATTGCAGAAATGTACAAAGAGAGGATGTTTGAGGTGCTGAGAGAAATGTCGGGAGTGGAGGAGCAAACAGAGATGTGGAGTGCTGTTGCGGCTGGAAAAGCATCTGGAGGTGTTCATATAGATAAGGAGATCGGTAGGGATCGGAGATAGTTACTGAGGTTGTGTGATGGTATAGGCTAGGCGGCAGGAATGCGATCTGCCTGCAGAAGGTTATAGTCATATCATGTTCTCTTGGGGCTTGAGGAAGATACACAGTTGGGTATTTTGGTCTAGCCTGGAGGATTTTACAGAGATGGGGTGGACTGTAGGTATTGTGCAAAACTACAGAAATAGGGATCATTGTACTGAGTGCACGATGAGATTATTGAGATTTGGCATGTTGAGACTGGAGCAATTTACAAATAGGGAGAAATGTCAACATTGGAGTAGATTTCAAATATACAGCAGGATTATGGGAGGAGTGGAGGATACAGTAATAGGAAATTTTCTGGAATTACAAGCATTAAAAATGCTGGCGTAGATGAGTTGGGCCGAAAGGTATGTTTCCTTGCTGTATGACACTATTTCATGACAAGAGACAGAGTGAGAGGATAAACAGAAAGCTCCCAGTTCTCAATACTAAATCCTCGAGCGAGGCCTGCTTTCCCCTCTGTTGTCCTGATGCTCACTATGACAGCACAGGCATGGATCAATAAATGTGAACTCCCGATGCTGTTTCAGGAAGGCTCAGTACCGTAGATCTGAAGGTCATCCTCTCACAAGAGGGTGGGAATTGAGCCTGGGACCATCATGCTCTGTGTTCACCCTTCAAGACAGTACCTATGTCATGTTATCTGAACCAAAGTTCCATCCTTTAAATATTCTCTGCTCTGTTCACTGTGTGTGATCTTACCTCGCTGCAGGATTTATTGAAGGCTCCAGATCTCACTCTCCATCTCTCTGGCTGACCAATCGTCTTCAATATGGTGATAGACGAGACAGGAGTTGGGATTTCTGCTGAATCAGGAATATTCTGAGTACCTACGTGAGGCAGAGAAATAGACAGAATGGGAAATTAGACTGATTTAGTGAGGGTAACACACAGAGAATGGCACTGAATCCCACAGAGATCTGGAATATCCCAGTCTCCATCCCAGGCCTGTGCTGCCCGTCTCTCTGGAGTGGAGAATTCTGTTGGCTCAGGATCTGGAGTAGTTGCAAAAGGTGCAGTCACCGGCATTAATTAGACCATCACAGTGACAGATACCACATGGAGAGATACTGAGTGATAGCAGCAGAGTGCAGGAAGGTATCAGGATCAAACCACGGTCAAGATGAAGGGGTTTGATTCATGGTGCAATGGGATCAATACTCAGGGATGAGGGAGCTATCAGTGGGCCAGGCGATGGCCTAGTGTTACTCTCACTAGCCTGTTCATCCAGAATTTAAAGAGGTGTCAGGGATACCCATCTGACTGCTTAATATCGTATAAACAAGGAAATCTGTCATTAGCAGACGGTCTGGCCTACATATGAATCCAGACCTAGAGCAATGGGATTGGCTCTCAACTGCCCTCTGAAATGGTCTGCCAAGCCACTCAGCTCTCGGGCAACTGGAAGTGGGCATGAAATGCTGACCAGCCAGAGACAGCAAAATCCTATGAGTGCATTAAAAACAACACTGCTGAAACCAATGTCCTGGTTAATCATGTCGGTAGGTTAATGGACAGGGCTTTAATCTGGCAGAGAGGATGCAGGGACAGGGTTCAGGTGAAAGGAGCTTTCCAAATGCAAAGAGAAAATGTGAAGTCTTGGAACAGCATTGGGATGTGGCCGAAGACAAGCAGAAATGAACAGGAAGGGACAGAGTTTAACTAAAACTGTACGTCAGCAAATCGGTTTGCGACAGGACATCATGGGAAAGAGTAAATAATAATGTTTTTATTTGGAATTGCCAAAATATCTGCAATAAGGTAATAGACTTGTGACACATAGATAAAATAGATTTGGTCAGCAGAGAGACGTGATTACAGCGTGAACAAAGGTGGAGCATAAATATTCAACGGTAAACAATCTTACAGGATCTCAGGCAGAATGGAAAAGCAAGATGGGAATCCTGACAGTAATGGCAACAAAGGCATTACAGAGAAAGCATTTGGCATCAGATTATGCAGCTGAATCATCCTGAACGCAAATTGTGGGTGCTACTACGTGTCAAAAAATAAGCAGGATAACAGTTTTTACACTGCCAACAGTATTGCTCATCCCTGATTTAAACAGGAATTCATTTGAATTTGTAGCAAAGGTGGTGTGATAATTTTGGGAGACGTCAAACTTTGTATAATCTGGGACAGACACATTGGCAAGACTGATATTATCCAAGATCCTCCTTGAACGTTTTTGTCAGAATTTATTTGAATAACACATTGTGCAGCTGGCTAGGGGTGTAACTATCTCAGATCGACCATTGGGTGATGAAGCTGAGTGAAGGAGCAATATCACATCGAGATTCTCCAGGAAATTAGCCTGGAATTCAAAGAGATTATGACATCTTAAAGTTACCATAAAGCATATCCGAACATCAGTAACAAAGCCAATTACATGATTGTGAGAGTGAACTGACCAAGGTAAACAGGGGAAACAGACTGAAATGCCAGGCTGTAAATGAACAGTGGAAAACATTTAGAGCCAGAGTGTCCTAAAGACGTACAGCACAGAAATAGACCCTTCAGTCCAACTCGTCCACGCCGACCAGCTATCCTTTCCTAATCTTGTCCCATCTGCCAGCACTTGGCCAATTTCCCACTAAACCCATTTTATTCATATACCAATCCAGATGCCTTTTGAATGCTGCAATTGTACCAGCCTCCACCACTTCCTCTGGCATTACATTCCATACATTCACCACACTGCGTGAAAATGGTGCCCTCAGTTCCTTTTTAAATCTTTCATCTCTCACCCTAAACCTATGCCCTCTAGTTTTGGTCTCCACCACCTCAGGGAAAAGACCTTATCTGTTTATCCTGTCCATGCCGCTCATGAATTTATAAACCTCAAGAATGTCACATCTTAGCCTCTGACGCTCCAGGAAAAACAGTCCCAGTCGTTTCAGCCTCTCCCAATAGCTCATATCCTCCAAGCCTGGCAACATCCTTGTAGATCTTTTCTGAACACTTTCAAGTTTCACAACATCTTTCCGATAGGAAGGAGACCAGAATTGCACGCAACATTCCAACAGTGGCCTAACGAATGACCTGTACAGCTGCAAACTGACCTCCAAACTCTGATACTCAATGATCTGACCAACAAAGGAAAGCATACCTAACACCTTCTTCACTATCCTATCTACCTGTGACTCCACATTCAAGGAGCAATGAACCTACACTCCAAGGTCTCTTTGTTCAGCAACACTCCCTCGGACTTTGCCATTAAGCGTATAAATCCTGCTAATATTTGCTTTCCCAAAATGCAGCACCTCGCATCTATCTGAATTAAACTCCATTTGTCACTCCTCGCCCTTCGCCCATCTGAACAAGATCCCATTGTGCTCTGAGATAACCTTATTCACTCTCTACTATATCTCAAATTTTTGTGTCATTTGTAAACTTATTAAAGGTACCTTTGAGCCAGTTCTGTATCCAAACGGCTAGGTCGCCCTGTATTCCATGAGATCTAACCTTGCTAACCAATCTTCAATGAGGAACCTTTTCAACACCTCACTGAAGTCCATTTAGATCACGTCTAATGATCTGCCCTCATCAATCCTTTTTGTTACTTCTTCAAAAAAACGCAATCAATTTCTTGAAACATGATTTCCCACGCACAAAGCCATGCTGTCTATCCCTAGTCACTCATTGCCTTTCTAAATACATGCAACTCCTATCTCGCAGGATTTCCTTCAACAATTTACCCACTATTGATGTCAGGCTCACAGGTCTATAGTTCCCTAGCTTTCCCTGACCACCTTTCTTAAATGGTTAGCCAACCACCAAACTTCCAGCACTTCACCTGTGATGATCGGTGATACAAATTTCTCAGCAAGGGTCCCATCGATCAGTTCCCGATCTTCTCACAGAGTTCCAATATACACCTGATCAGATCCTGGGGATTTATCTGCTTTTATGCGTTTCAAAGCATCCAGCACCTCCTCCTCTTTAATATGGACTTTTTCAAGATGTCACTGTCTATTTCCCCACATTCTATATCTTCCATTTCCTTCGCGACTGTAAACACTGACGTAAAACAGTCGTTTAGTATTGCCCCTACTCCTGCGGCTGCACACAAAGGCTGCCCTGCTGATCTTTGAGGGACCCTATTTTCTCCCTAGTTACCCCCTTGTGCTTTATGTATTTATAATAACCCTTTGGATTGTCCTTAACCCTATTTGCCAAAGCTATCTCATGTTCCCTTTTTATCCTCCTGATTACCCTTTAAGTATACTCCTCCTTGCTTTATAATCTGAGGATTCACTTGACTTCTCGTGTCTATACCTGACAAATGCTTCCTTCTCTTTCTTAACCAAAACCTTTTTCTCTAGTCATCCCGAATTCCCTACAACCATCAGCATTTCCTTCCACCCTAACTGGAATATTGTATACTGTCCCTGGAAATCCGTTATCTCATTTTTTAAGGCTTCCCATCTTCCAATGATAAAGATTTTATTCCCTCAAAATGCAAGCTCCCCAATTTCTGCATCTCACAAAGCTGTCTCTTGAAAATAATGAAAAAAAATAACATTCTAAACGAAGGCTTCGATGAGGTGAGCTCTGATCAGTCCTGTGGATCTGGAGATCACCACCTGCACGGTGAGTGCTTTCTCCCAGAGCAGCACCAGGACACTGTCAGGCACACAGACAGAATGGGCAAATACATTCCCATCTGAACTCACATCTCCCAGACTGGAAATCAGAAATTTTACACAGATATTCTGGTAAACATCTCCAAAATTATTCAATAAGATCGGCCTTAGCATCTAATCAAAAACAAATCAACCACTCACACTAAAACATCCTTCATGTCCCACACCCATTCTCGATCCCATCGTGCAGGTTATACGAATCCCACTATCGCTAACCTTCTGAAGGATCCTCATCCCTTCCTACATTTGTACCATCCTCCATTTAATGCAGCCCTTCCTACCTCCGTAACATGGCCCAGACTCGACAACTCTTCCTTCCTATGCAGTATTCCCCAGAAGGGCACTAGAGGATGGTGTTGTTTACAGAGTTAGGGAGGGATATCAGGACAGGAGGATTTTGCAGTTATTAGTAATATTGAAGTGACTAAAATTGGCTTCAGTTAATTTTCAGTACTCACGCAAAAAAGGAGGTTACAGAGCTAAAAAGGATTGTAGGGACTGGAAGACGTTTCACAGTTTATGAGTTTTGTGGGAACTGGGGGAAGGTACTAAAATAGGGAGGGTTTAAGATCGAAGGATTCTGCTGTAAACCTCCACTGAGTTAAAGGCAGGATTCTTGATAGTGTGGAGTAACAGAAGAATCTTGGGGTCCACGTTCATAGATCCTTCAAAGGTGTCAGCCAAGTTGATAGGGTGGGAAGAAGGCGTGTAATGTGTTAGCTTTCATTAGCAGGGGGATTGACTTGACGACCATTGAGGTTGTGCTGCAGCTCAATACAGCCCTGGTTAGTCCACTCTTGGAATATTGTGTTATGTTCTGGTCACCTCATTATAGGAAAATGTGGAGAGGGTGTAGAAAAGATCTATCAGGATGATTTCTGGATTGGAGAGCAGGTCTAATGAAGAAATGTTGGTGAAGCCAGAGCTCCTCTCATTGGAATTGAAAAGGATGAGACCTGACTTGATAGATGTGTACGAGCTGATGAGAGGCATACACAGAGTGGGTGGCCCGAGAATGATCCTACTGTGAAAATGGATATAATGGTGGGGCATGATTTTAAGTTACTTGGAGGCAGGTTTATGGGAGATGTCAGAGGTAGGTACGTTACACAGAGAGTGGTGGGTGTGTGGAATGCACCGCCAGCGTTGGTGGTAGAGAGAGTTACATTAGGGACATTTAATTATTTTTTGGAAACGCAGATGGATTATAGTAAAATGAATTTCTCAAAATCGAGACCTGTGACCTGTGGTGTTCCACGAGGATCCGTGCTGGGTACCCTGTTGTTTGTGATATACATAAATGATTTGGAGGAAGGTATCAATTGCCCGATTAGCAAGTTTGCAGATGACATGAAGATTGGTGGAGTAGTAGATAGTGATGGGGACAGTCAGAGAATACAGCAGTGTATAGATCGATTGGAGAGATGGGCTGAGAAATGGCAGATGGGGACTTCACTCCAGGCAAATGCGAGGTGATGCATTTCAGAATATTCAATTCAATAGCAAGCTAAATGGAAAAGTCCTAGGGAATATTGACGTGCATAGAGATCTGGCTTTTCAGGTCCATTCTTCCTTGAAGGTGGCAATGCAAGTCAGTAAAGTGATTAAGGCAGCATATGGCATGCTTTCCTTCATTGGAATGGCTATAGAGTAAAAGAGTTGGCAGGTCATGTTACAGTTGTATTTGATTTTGGTTTGGCCACATTTGGAATGATACATACAGTTCTGATCACCACATTACCAAAAGGATGTAGATGCTTTGGAGAGGGTGAAGAGGAAGTTCACCCAGATGTTGTCTGGTATGGAAGGGACTAGCTATAAAGAGACGTTGAATAGATTCGGAATAATTTTATTGGAAAGACAAAGGTTGACTGAGGACCTGATTGATGTCTACAAATTCATGAGATGTGTAGACATGGTGGATAGCAAGAAGCGTTTTTCCCCAGAATGTGGAACGCAGTTACTGGGGTCACAAAATCAAAGTGAGAGGGGAAAGGTTTAGGGCAGATAAATGTGGAACGGTCTTTATGCTGAGGGTGGTAGGGGCCTGGAACATCTGGCCAGCGGAGGTGGTAGAGGCGGGAACAATGAGGTCCTTTAAGATTCATGAATGGGCAGGGAGCAAAAGCATACAGATCCTTAGAAAATAGGCAGCAGGTTTAGGCAGAGGATCTAGATAGGCACAGGCGTGGAGGGCCAAAGGGCCTGTTCCTGTGCTGGAATTTTCTTTGTTCTTTTCTCATTTGAGTTGTCTGCAAGTTGGTTTGATCTTAGAGTATGATAAAAGATCAGCACATTATCAAGGGCCGAAGGGCTTGAGCTGTGCTGTACTGTTCTGTGTTCCAGATAGGGAGGGTCACAATGGCAGGAAGGTGTTTCGGGAAACTTGAGAGGATGGGATCTGAATGGTAGATACAACTGGGAAGGTTTGCTCGGAGTGCCAGAGGTAACAGAAACACCAATGACCTGATCTGGAGCAGAAGACGCAGACTGGGAGGGTGGTGGGGACTAGAGGTGTTTCACAGGGAGGGATGATCATAGAGCCACGGGGTGTTCCAGAAATGTGGAGAGATGTAGGGCCTACAGCAGTTCATGGAGATGGCGCGGTTGGGAGGGATGGAACAGTTTACACAGATAAGGATGTTGGTAGGATGGAGTGGCTTACACAGACAGGAGTGTTTTAGGTTAAGGGAGACGTTTAGAGACAAAGTGGGTTGTGTCGACTGGAGGACCAAACAGATATTTGGATGGTAGTCATGGATGATGTTTATAGACACAGGAAGGTTTAGGTTCTGCAGATTCGTTAGATACGGAGGGTGTCGAGTCTGACAGATTTTCCAGAGGGCAGTAATTTTGGTTGGAGACAGGTTCACAGTTAAGGGAGCATTAGTAACCTCCTCCAGAATGGTAAAAGTGGGAAGGGTTGTTGGGGAGGGTGACGTTTACACAGATAGACAGTAAGTGCTGGAGAAGGTGATGAAGATGAGTAGTGGATGGAGAGGCTCGAGGAGATGACATTAATATTGGGGTGCTAGTGATGGGAGGATGTTACACAGATAATGAGTCTTATAGGAACTGAAAGTCCCATGATTTGGGGTTGGTTCTGCAGGTTGGGAGTTCTGCAGGGATCTGAGAGGCCTTTTGGGTCTCCCCAGATTGATCGTGTCTTTAGGACTGTGAGATGTTACATAGATATGGAAACATTAAAGACAGTGTGTGCCTTCCTCTTTTTCCTGAACAGAGTGACGACACCTCTCATTGGCCAGGGATTCCTAAACCAGCTAGCTTTTCCCTTCACCCTAACAGGGACATACTGGATTCTTGAGATCACACTTTTAAAAGCCTCCCATTTGCCAGTCATTCCTTTTCAGTCAAACAGACTGATCCAATCGGTTTTAGTTATGATTTGAACATGCCGGTGTTGGAATGGGGTGGGCAAAGTTAACAATCACACACTAGGTTATAGTCCAGCAGGTTTATTTGCAAGCACTAGCTTTCGAAGCACTGCTTCTTCATCAGGTGGTTGTGAAGCACAGTCATAAGGCACAGAATTTATAGCAACAGAATGGCAGTGTCATGGAATGAAATATTAAACAAGCTTAGATTAAATCTTTCATCTGTTAGAGTGACCACTAGCACTTCCAAATCTAGCGCTTTCAAATACCGAGGGACCTCGATTATCCAAATATCAATTAACCTAATATCTGATAATCCAAAGGAGATCTCGAGGTCCCGATAAAAACATTACATCAAAGAGCTGTTTCAACCCTGATTGTTTTTTTTTGTTTACACTGATTAAAACCGAACTCAGCTGACCGAAATGCTGCTGAGAACAGTCCTGGACATCGAGCCCAGATTCCATCCCCAAATGACTGACCTCCCACCCTCTCTCCCTCTCTAAACAATTCCTCTGGAGTTCTATATAGGGGTGAATCCTAAACCCCACTTCCCCATATATTTTCTAGAACAGTGTCCTGTACAGGGCAAAAATGTTGCAGTAAAAAGTTGTGTGTGGTTGTCTGAGTGTGTGTGTGCATGTGCGTGTGTGCTATTTGGACACTTACCCCACCAAAGGCAGTAGATATCTTACTGTTGGTGTCCACTCCAGCTGCCCAGACGGGGGAGGGGATGAACGGGGGCAGGCGGCCTGGGACACGGGCGTGGACATGGATTGGATGGTGGGTGTGGTGGGCAGGGTGCGGTGTTGGACGGGTTTGTGGACAGGCTGAGGGTAATGAAGGTGTTTAGGAAGTGGGGGCAGTCGGCGGGTGGAGTGTGGTGTCGGAAGATTCTGGGGGCAGGGGTCACTGTTGTGTGGGTTTGGGCAGTTGGGTGAGCGACTTTAAGGGGCAGGTGAGGGCGGTGTTGGATGTGTTTGGAGGCGAGCGGGGTTTGTTTTGGGGTCTGGCAGGGCGTGGGGGCTCGCTCATGGCTTGCTGTTGCCTAGTCACCTAAACAGGGAGCAGACTGGACTGAAAACTCCGAGTCTCAGAGGAAAGGCATTGAATCGATTAATTGAATAATCAATTATCCGAACAAAACATCGCCCGCCCATCACGTTCAGATAATCGAGGTTGCTCTGTAAACCATCTGAACTATAACCTGGCGTTGTATGATTTTTACAATCACCCAATCAACCCTTGCTCGATCCTGCTGAATGGCCCCAAAATTGACCCAGTTCCAGTTTAAGACCTAAATCTGTCAACCTGTCTGATCTTTTTCCATTAGTATGTTAAAACAAAGGCAGTTGTAGTCACTGGACGCAATGTGCTCTCCGAATGATACTTAAGTCACTTGCCTGACCTCGGTTCCTGAGGGGAGGTCCAGTGTTGCATCCGCCTGAGTAGAGTAGAGCCCTCTACGTCTTGGTTTAGGAAAGACATTTTTGACAAATTCCACTCATTATGGGCCTTTTACACCCTGGGTGACCCAGTCAATCCAGGGAAGTTAAAATCTCCAACCAATACTACTTTATTATTTTTATAGGTACCTGCAATCTCACTACACATTTGCTCCTCTCATACCCGCTGGCTATTTGAGGGTCTAGAACATGATCCCAGCAGATTGATCATCCCCTATTTGTTTCAAACTTTTACATATATGGACTCATTTGATAACTGCTTGACAGTATTGTCCCGAAGCACTGTTGTTATGCCCTTCCTAATCAAAATGACAACTCCCCATTCTCACTTACTTGTCCTTCTGTCACACCTGTAGCTTCTGTATCCTGGAACACTGAGCTGCCAGTCCTGCCCTTCTTTCAACCAGGCTTCTGTTATGGCTGTAATATCCCAGTCTCCAGAGCCAATCCATGCTCTGAGCTCGTCTGCCAGACCAGTCAAGCCTCGTGTGTTGAAGTAAATGCCTTTTAAACCAGACGTCTTTGCTCTCCCTTCTCTGTGCTCCCGGATATCCTGAATAGGTAACTTGATCTTGATGGCTGATGAATTTCCTCTGACTTTCCGATGCTCCCTCTCTTACTTAGAGTCACAACTCCCTGCTAAAATAATTGAAATCCTCCTGGGTAACACAAGGAAATCTCCTCCCTGGGATACTGGTGCCCCTCTGATTCAATTGCAAACCCTCCCTTTGTACAGGTCATCTCTACCCCAGAAGAGACTCCAATGATACAAGGCTGAAAATCCTGCCCGCTACACCAACTCCTCAAGCCACACATCCATCTGGCCTCTCTTTCTATTTCTATCGTAACTGGCACGTGGCAATGGGAATAATCTGGAGATCATTAATGTCAATATCCTGCTTTTTTTAACTTCTCACCAAATCCCTGTACTCGTTTCTCAGGACCCCATCCCTTTGTTTACCCCTTCATGTGGATTGATATGCACAATGACCTCTTGCTGTTCACCCTCCCCTTCAGAATGTTCAGTAACCACTCAGAGACATCCTTGACCTGGCACCCAGGAGACAGCAAGCCATCCTGGGGTCCCTTCTGTGGCCACACAGCCTCCTGTCTGTCCCCCGCACACCTGAGTCTCCTATCAGCGTTGCGATCATTAGAGAGGATCTGGCAAACATATACTAGGAGGACTATCTACAGTTGGGTCCATATTAGGAAAGTGGAATATTTTAAAGTGATGCAGTGAGAATGCAGGGCCAGTGTGCTCCTTGAAAAATGAGTAGTAAAGGCATCAAATCCAACAAATACTGATCAAGTGATATCGTGAGTTTGATAAAGAAAATACAGTGTAATAAAATCAGGTGAAGCCCTTCACAAGCATAGAGAGTGCGAGTGGGTTTGTGGAAAATGAGGGACAAACAATTATCATGAAATATATTTGGCAGATACGATTGCGGGAAAACCACAGGTATTTTATGAGCATCGTGAGAGTAAGTGGATTCCCAGCGAAAGAGGGAGGCCTGTGAGAAACCAAAGGGACAATCTGTGCATGGAGCCAGAGGAAGTAGGTGACGTCTTCAAATGAATACTTCCCATTGGTATGTACACAGGAGAAAGGCATTGTGGCCAGAGATTTCAGTAGGGATGGTAAGTTTCCAGAACATGTTAAGATCAATAAGAAGGAGGTATTAAATATTTTCACAGGCATAAAGATGGACAAATCGCCAGTGCTCAATGAAATGTATCCCAGGCTGCTATGGGATGTAAGGGAGGAGATTGCTGGGGCCTGGTGGATATATTTAATACTTTGGTGGCCACAGCTGAAGTTCCGAATGACTGGAGGATCGCTTATGTGGTTCCTTTGTTCAAGAAAGGCAGCAGGGATAGGCCAGGTAATTACAGAGCAGATAGTCTGACAGCCGTGCGGGGGGGCAGGAATTGGGAACAATTCTGAGGGACAGGATGGATCAATAACTGGAAAGGCAGGGATCGATAAGTGATAGTCTGCATGGATTTGTAAGAGTAAGATAATGTCTGATGAAATCAGCTGAGATTTCTTTGAAATCACGATTGAAGATATTGATGAGGGCCGTACAGATGTTACGATTTACATGGAATTCATTCAGGCCTTTGACAAGGTCCCACGCTGAAGGCTGGTTCAGTAGGGAAGAGACCATGGCATCAAAGGCAAGTTGGCAAATTTGATCCAAAATTGTTGGAGGGTTAGTTTTGTGATTGAAAGCCTTTGCCCAGCGGGTGTAATAAAGGGATCTGTGCAGAAGCCATTGCTGTTCATTATGGGCATTAATCACTCGGAAGTGAAAGCAGAAGGTATCATTAGTAGGTTTGCAGATGACATGAAAGGTGAGGGTGTTGTCCACAGTGAGGGGGATGGTCTCAGGCTACAGTCTGAAGGTTGAGGCTGGAACAGAATTTCAACAGAGTAATTTCAATTGATAAACAAGCAAGAGCACAGCAGGCAATGAGGGAATACTCATCAATTAAACTGCATTTACTTTGATGTAAAATGCCTGACAGGTAAGGCAGATGAACACACGGCATGGATGGGAACATGGGACTGGGAAATCACAGCAATTACAGAAATACAGCTAAGGGAGGGACAGGACTCGCAGATCATTGTTCCAGAGGACAGATTCAACAGGAAGGATAGAAGTTGAGGCAAGATAGGAGGGGGAGTGGAGTTTTTGATCAGTGAAAACAACACTGCAGCACTGAGAGAGGATATTCCTGGGGATCGCCCAGTGAAGCTGTATTAGTAGAACTGAGAATACGGTTGAATGGTCAGTTTGATATGACTGTACTACAGGCCCGCAGTAGTCAGCGGGAAATTGAGCAGCAAATACGTCGGAGATCTCAGATATCTGTAAGAATGATAGGGTTGTAATGGTCCGGGATTTTAACTTTCTCAAACTAGACTGGAACTGCCATAATGTTCACAGCTTGGATGAGAGGGATTTGTTCAGTGTGTTCAAGAAAACTGTCTCAGTCAGTATGTAACTGTTCCGACTGGAGAAAAGGATGAAACCTGACCTCCCTTCGGGAAACAAGGGAGAGAAAAGGGCTGAAGTGTTTATGGGGGAGCACTTTGGCAAAGTCACCACAATTCTATTAGTTTGAAAATAACGATGGAAAAGGACAGGCCTGGTCCACAAGTTAAAGAGCAAAAATGGCCTTGCCCCCGTCCAGAAGGTATTGGCAAGACTGTCCAAAAGTTGATTCATGGAGGCTATTTGGAAGTAAAGGGACGTCGGGCAAGAGATCAATTAAGATTTCAGGGACAGCATATTCCTGTTAGTGTGAAGGACAATGCTGACACAAGTGGGAACAATTGGATGACTGGGAATATTGAGGTTCTGGTCAAGACAAAAGGGGGCTCATGTCATATACAGCCAGCTGGATTATGTCAATCCCTTGAAGAATATTGTGGGTGTAGTAATATTCTTCAGAGGGAAATCAGGAGGGCTCAAGGGGAACTGAGAGAGCTTTGGGAGATAAGGTTCGGGAAAATCCAAAGAGATTCTACAAGTATATTAACAACAGAAGATTAACTCGAGACAGAATGTGACCCCTTAAAGATCAGTGACGCCATCCATGTGTAAACCCACAGGAAATGGGTGCAATCTGAAACAAAAATTTAAAGTCAGAACTTACTATGGAAAAAACACTGGGGAAGCCGGGAAATAAATAGTGATGTATTCAAAGAGTCCACATTGGAGAACAGGAGGTGCTGAAGGCTTTAAAACGCATTAAAATTAAACAACTCCCTGGGAACTAATCAAGTCCATCCCAGGACATTGGGGTAAGGTAGGGAAGAAACTTACAAAGATATTTCTATCACTGAAAACCACGGGTGGTGAGCTGGGAGCGGGAGGGTGGCTAATGTTGTGCCAGTATTTAGGAAAGGCTGCGAGGGAAAGCACGGACATAAACACCAATTAGCTTGATGTCAGTGGTGCCAATGTTGTTGGAAGCGATTCCGCGGTACAGGAGTTACATGCATTTGGAAAGGCAACGATTGATTAGGGATAGTCAGCACAGCTTTGTGCGTACAGAGGAGTGTCTCTCAAACTTGATAGAGTTTGTTGAAGAGGTGACCAAGGAGATGGATGAAGGCAGAGTAGTACACATTGTCTATACTGACTTCAGCAAGGCCTTTGACAGAATTTATCGTGGTGCACTGGTTAGTAAGTTTAGATTACATGTGATCAGGGAGAGCGAGACAAACGGACACAAAATTGGCTTAACATTAGGAGACAGAGGATGGTGGGAGAGGGTTGTTGTGCAGACTGGGGGCGTCTGAGCAGCGGTGTGCCGTAAGGATCAGTGCAGGGCCCACACATGTACATTATTGACATAAACGAGAATATATGAATTATTGTTTGCAAGTTTGTGGATAGTAAAATACTTGTTATAGTTGGCAGTGAATACAGTTATCAAAGGTGATCTTAATCAACTGAGCCAGTGGGTCAAGAAATGAAAGATGGGAGTTGAATTCAGGTGTTGGATTTTGTTAAGATGAACCAGGGAGGACTAACACAGTTAATGGCAGTGCTCTAGGCAGTGTTGTCGAACGGTGAGAGACCAAGGGGTGCAGTTGCATTGTTCCGTGGAAGTGGCGTCACTGGTAGACAGGGCGGGGATTAGGCACACTTGCTCTCATGGGTCAGAGCATTGAGTAACTGAGTTGGTACATCATGATACGGCTCTACAAGACATTGCTGTGTCTCCAGTTGGAGTACTGTGTAGAATTCTGATCCTCCTGCTTCAGGAAGCATTTTCCGAAACTGTAAAAGGAGCAAAGATTGACAGAGATGTTACTGACACTGGAGGGTTTGACAGAAACAGAGAGGCTGGAGAAGCTGGAAAGCAAAACCGGGTGATGAGATAGCTATGGCAGATGAGGTTACGTAGAATGCAAAGAGATTCTACAGCATACAAGTACAAAAAAGCAACTAGAGAGACAGTAGGGGCCCTCAAAGATCAAGAAGGCCATCCATACTTAGAACCACAGGAGATGGGCACGACCTGAAATGAATATTCCATGTCAGAACATACTGTGGACAAAGACTAGGAAACAAAGGAAAAGAAACAGTGATGGCTTGTAAAGAGTCCCCATTACAGAAGAGGTGGTGCTGGAGATCTTAGAACATAAAGGTAGAGAACGCCCAAGTCCTGAACAAGTGTATCCCACAACAATGTGGCAAAGTCACAGCGGGTCCGTGGCAGAGATATTTGTATCACGGTCCTTTGTATTTCCCTTGGGCGGAGGTGGCTCAGGGGTGACCTTATAAATGTTTATAAAACCATGAGGAGTATACCTCGGGCGAATAGTGAAGGTCTCTACTTCAGGTTAGGGGAAGCCATAACTAGAGGGCAGAAATGTGAGGTGAGAGGGGAAATACATAAAAGCGACCAGAGGAGAACATTTCCACACAAAGGATGTAGCACGTATGGAATGAGTGTCTGGGGAAGGGGTAGAGAAACGTGAAATTCCAACATGGAAAAGACATTTGGGCAGATACATGGAGAAGAGAAGGTTTGATGGGATGTGGACCAAACACATGCAAATGCGACTCGCTCATGAACAGTGATCTGCATGGACTAGTTGCATGGATGGATCCGTTTCCATGTTGCATGCCTCTGTCTGTAGTTATTGGAGGAGGAGCCTGTACAGAAAAAGCATGATGTAGACACTGAAGAAAGTTAGAGAGGTAGGGATAATAGTTTGAAATGCAGTACATTTCAAATATGGGGAGGGACCATAGGGAAATGGAGGTTACAGGGACAGAAACTGTTATAGGAGTTACAAATTATTGAAGACACTGGTCCACGAGACATGGTACATGTACAGTGTTGGAGGGGGAACACAGAGCAGAAAGATTCCAGGCAGCATTACCACTCAATCATGGGAACTCTGCTTTACCCTCTGTTATGCTGGTGCTCACTAAGACAGCACAGGCCTGGATTGATAACTGTGAGACTCCCGATACTGTCTCAGAACAACAAAACTTACAGTAGACGTGGTGATTGAACCTGGTGTGTGTCTGTACACTGCTTCGCCTCCAGCACTGTTAGTTGATGTTTGGAGCCCTCTCGCTGCTCTCTGCTCTCTGCTCTGTGCATGGTGAGTGATCTTACCTCACTGCAGGATTTCCTGAAGGCTCCAGATCTCTCTGCCCTTTGCCTCTCTGGCTGACCAACCATCTTCAATGTGGTGATGGATAAGACACCCAACGGCTGGGAAATCTATTGAGTCAGGAAATTCCTGAGTACCTACAGGAGACAGAGAAATAGACAGAATGGGAACTTAGACTGATGAAGTGAGGGTCACACATGGAGAATAGTACCGTGTCCCACAGAGATCTGGAAAATCCCAGTCTCCATCCCTGGCCTGTGAGTCTCTCTGGAGTGGAGAATTCTGTTGGCTCAGGATCTGGAGTAGCTACAAGAGTGAGAGACGCTGACAGGAGAGAAGCAATTAGACCCACACAGTGAGGCATACCACATGGAGAGAGACTGAGTGATATCATCAGAGTGCAGGAAGAAATCAGGATCAATCATGAAGGAAAAACAGGTTTAGCTTCATGACACATTGGTATCAGTGTTCAGGGATAAATACCCTGTGAGCAGACAAAGTAATGTCCGAGTGATATTGTTGCTAGAGAATGTATCCCAAACCTCAGCTAATGTTCTGGAGAGGCAGGTTTGAACCACATCATCTGAAATGGTGGAATTTGAAATAAATTATGTTCAAAATAGTAATTGACAATCTAGAAATACCATTACGGATGTACAATAAATCCAAACACTTGTCAGTCAGAGAAGGACATCTGCCCATTCTCACGTGGTCTGCACGACATAATCACAGCAAAGTGATTGCCTCTCAATTACCCTCTGAAATGGCCGAGCAAGTTACTCAGCGTAAGGGCAGCTAGGGCTGGGCAAGAAAAGCTGGTCAGCCAGAGACACCCACATCCCATACCTGATTTTAAAATAAAATCCATTAAGATGGGGTCCCACCAGAACTGAGCTGGGAACAGTGTCCTGGCCAATCATGTCGGTAGGTTTATGGACAGGGCTTGAAACTGACAGAGGGTTCAGATGAAAGGATCTTTCCAAATCCAAATAGAAAAGATGACGCATGTGAACAGCATGGGGATGTGGCTGAAGACAAGAAGATAGGAACAGGAAGGGACAAATTTTAACGAAAACTGTACATCAGCGAATCGAGTTGTGACAGGAAATTGTAGGAAAGAGTAAGTTATGTTTTTTTTTTGGAATGGAAAAACTCTCTGCAGCAAGGTGGGCTGATTTGTGCCACAGACATAAAAGAGATTTAGACACCAGGGAGACATGGTTTCAGGGCGAACAAAAGGTGGACACAAACATTCAATGGTTCACAACATTGCAGAAACTCAGGCAAAATGGGTAACTCTCACAATAATTGGTATCAAAGGCATTGCAGAGAAAGCATTTGGTCTCAGACCATGACGTCGAGTCAGTCTGAATGTAAATTCTGGCTACTACTTGCCAAGACACAAGCAGCAGAACAGTTTCAGGCCACTTGACAACATTTCATTGCTCATCACTGCATTAAAGAGGAACTCATCGAAATTTTTAATAAAGACTGTGATAATTTAGTGAAACTTCAATGTTCATATATTCTTGACAATCACACCGACAAGAGTGATATTCAAATAGGAGATTGTAGATTTTTTTCAGTGTTTTTTTGAATAACATGTGCAACTGTCAAGGGACGTAACTACCTCAGAGCCACCGTTGTGTCATGAAACTTAGTGAGTAATGTCACCTGGGGAGATCTTCTGGGAAAATGTCTAAAGTGCAGTTTAAAGTAATATAAAGTTTTTAAGTGAATCACAGAAAGGATAAGCTACATCTAGAAAATAAAACAGTCAATTACATGAGTTTGAGAGGAAAACTGACCAAGGTAACAGGCTAAGCATGTGTCTGTAAATGAACAGTGGACAGCATTTGAATGAACAGTGTAAAACACTCAACAAAAGGACATTCCATTGAAGCAGACGAAACCTCAACAAGGAAATCCTACCCATCCCTCACTCAGGACAAAATGGATCATATCATATTATGAGGCTTAGACGATTACCACAAAGTACTTAAAATCCTGAAATGAGAGAGAGTTTAAGCAGACAGTGTTAAAGGGATTGCAAAGCGTCTGCTAGCAGGGGGAGGACAGTGGGAAGAGGAATCTTTGTCAGGGTTTAATGACACAATAGGAACAGGGAAAGGTGAAGGTGCTGGAGGTGGTGAGAGTGTTACAGAGAGTGATCCGGGCCTGAACAGTGTTACAAAGCCAAGTACAGATTGCTGCAGCTGGAGGGGTTTGCAGAGGTAGGAAGAGACATATGCATATTTATTTATTCATTCATGGGATGAGGGTGACACTGATTGGACAGCATTCTTTGTCCCACTGCTAATTGCCCAGAGGGCAGATCAGGGCTCAGCCTTATTGCTGTGGATCTGGATTCACATGTAGGCCAGACCAGGTTGGAAAGTCAGATGTCCTTCCCTAAAGGAGCTAAGTGAACAACTGATCAACAATGCTTTTATGGAGGCCGTACCAATGTCTTGTACAGCCATAACACGATATCCCAACTCCTACTCTCAATGCTTTGCCCTATGAAGGTAACCATAACAAACAGCTGCTTCACCAGCCTGTCTACCAGTGTCGCCACTCGCAAGGAATTGTGTACCTGCATCCCTGGGTCACTGACTGACAACACTACCTAGGGCTCGAACATTAACTGCACAAGTCCCACCCTGGTCTGTTTCACCAAAATGGAACACTTCACATTTATCTAATTAAACCCCATATGCTATTCTTCAGCCCACTATCCCAGCAGTACTGTCAATCCTGTTGTTTCATAGATAACCTTCTTCACTATCCAATTTACCACCAATTTTATGTCACCCAAAAAACTTACTTACCAGGAAACCAATATTCCCATTCAAACCATTTATCCAAATGACAAACAACAGGGGACCCACGACACCGCTGGTCACATGTCTCCAGACAGAAAAACAACATGTCTCCCATCACCCTCTGTTTCCTACCATCAAATCAATTTTGTATCCAGTTCCCTCGCTCCTCCTGAATGCCATTTCCTTTTACAATTATCTAGGCTTATTACCCAGTTTACCACATGGAACATAGAACACAGAACAGTACAGTACAAGACCCTTCGGCCGTGATGCCATGCCAACTTTTTATCTGTCTGTGAGATCAAATTAACCTACATACCCTTCATTTTACTGACATCCATGTGCCTATCCAAGAGTCCATTAAATATTCCTCATGTATCTGTCTCTCCTACCACCGCTGCCAGTGCATTCCAACGACGCAACACTCTTTGTGTAAAGAACCTATCTCTGAAAATTCTCCTTACCCATCCACCAATCACCTTAAAATTATTTATGCGCACTGACAATAGCCATCTATACCATGGTACAAAGAAGTCTCTCACTATTCACTCTATCTATGTCTCACATCATCTTGTTCACCTCTACCAAGTCGCCAATCACCCTTCTTCACTTCAATGATGAAAGGCTTACCTCCCTGAACCTTTCATCATAAGACATGCTCTCCAGCACAGACAGCATTCTAGTAAATCTCCAATTTACCCTACCTAAAGCTGCCTCCTTGTAATGAGGGGATCAGAACTGAACACAATATTCCAAGTGGGTTCTAACCATGGCTCTATAGAGCTGCAGCATAACCTCACGGCTTGAAAACCCAATTCCCCAGCAATTGAAAGGCAACACAACATATTCCTTCTAAACAAACCTATCAGCTTGGGTGGTAACTTTGAGGGATCGATGGACGTGGAACCCAAGATCTCTCTGTTCCACAACACGACCAAGTATTCTGCCTTTAACCATGTATTCTGCATTCAAGTTTGACCTTCCAAAATGAATCATTTCACACTTTTCCCGATTAAACTCCATCTGCCACTTCTCAGCCCAGCTCCGCATCCTGACAATATCCTGCTGCAACCAACAACAGACCCCTACACTATCCACCACTCCAGCAACCTCCATGTCATTGGCAAAATTACTAAACCATTCTTCCACAACTACATCCAAGTAGTTATAAAAAAAATCACAAAGAGCAGAGTTCCTGCAATCGATCCCTGCGGAACACCACTGGTCACCGAGCTCCATACTGAATGCTTCCCATCTATCCTCACCCTCTGTCTTCTATGAGCCAGGAATTCCATATCCAGACAGACAGGTTTCCTGTATCCCATGCCTCTGTTTCTTTTCTGAATGAGCCATAAAGGTGTTTTGTCACATTCTCGAAGGATTCAATAAGATTTGTGAGGCTTGACCTGTCCCTTATAAAGCCCTGCTGACTATCTCTAATCAAACTATGCTTTTCTACGGAGGTATAAATCCGCGCTCTCAGAGTCCTCTCCAATAATTTGCATACCACAGACATGAGAAAGTGAGGTCTGTAATTCCCAGGATTAACCCTATTCCCTTTCTTGAAAAAGGGAGTGACATTTGCCATCATCCAATCATCTGGTGCGACTCCGGTGATCTGTGAGGGTGCAAAGGTCATTGACAAAGGCGCAGCAATCTCTTCCCTCGCTTCCTCTAGTAACTTCGGGCATATCTCGTCTGGTCCAACAGACGTATCTATCTTTATGTTTTACACAAATCTCAGCACATCCTCCTTCTTAACACCAACCTGTTCACATATATCAGTCCTTTTCACGCTGTCCTCACAAATGACAAGGTCCTTCTCAGTAATGAATACTGAAGCTTAGTATTCATTAAGGACCTCCTCTACCTCCTGTGACTCCACGCACATGTTCCCTCCACTATCCCTGACCGGCCCTACCCTCACGCTGATCATCCTCTTGTTCCTCACATAAGTGGAGAATGCCTTATAGTTTTCCATAATCCTTCCCAACAAAGTTTTTTCATGTCCCATTCTAGCTGTTCTAACTCCATTCTTCAGTTCCTTCCTGGCTACCTTCAGTGAGTCCCCAGAGTGTGGAAATAGGCCATTTGGCCCAGCAACTCCATACGGACCCTCTGAAGGACATCCCGCCAAAAACCATTCACCTAATCTGCACATCTTTGCACGGTGGGTGGAAACTGGAGCACCTGAGGACCCCACGCAGACATGGGGAGAACGTGTAAACTCCACACAGACTGTCGCCCAGAACTGGAATCGAAATCGGTTCCCCAGTGCTGTAAGGCAGCCGTGCTAACCACTGAGGCATCGTGCCACCCCTATATGACCCTATAGAGGTCTAATGATCCTTATGTAAGCGTCGTTTTTCCTCTTAACTAGATGTTCAATAACCCTTGGAACCTTGTCAAATGCTTTGCTGACGTCCATTTGGACAGCGCTGACTGCTCTGCCTTTACCTATCTCTTGGCCACCTCCACGAAGAGTCAATCCAGTTTGTGAAACACGGTTTTCCACTCATAAAGCCATGCTGACCATCTCTAATCAGTCCTTGCCTTTCCAAATATACGTAGCTCCTTTCTCATTTAGCATGCTAAATTGCCCGTAGTGTTAGGTAAGGGGTAAATATAGGGGTATGGGTGGGTTACGCTTCGGCGGGTCGGTGTGGTATTGTTGGGCGGAAGGACCTGTTTCCACTCTGTAATCTAATCTAATCTAATCTAAAAACTTCCCCATCAATGGGCTCAAGGGGCTGTAATTTCCTGGCTTTCCCTGCAACCTTCAAGTGCTGGAACAGCATTCGCCAACCTCCTGTCTTCCAACACCTCACTGTGGCTGTTGATAATATAAATATCTCTGTAAGGGACACTGCAATCTCTTCCCGAGCTTCCTATAATATTCTCCAATCGACCTAATGAGCTCCTGAGGATTGATCGATCTTTACTTGTTTTAATATTCCACCACTTTCTCTTCTCCGTTGAGGATTTTTTCCAAGACATGGCAATTAATTTCCCAACGTTCCCGAGTTTCCATGTCTTTCTCCAGAGTAAATACTGACAAGACTCTTTTTTTGTTTATGATCTCACCCATCTCCTCTAGTTCCACACATAGGCGACCTTATTGACCTTTAAAGGGCCCTATTCTCTACCAAGTTTTTTTTTAGCCCTTATTGAAACTCACACAAAGGCTTCTGAAATAAACCATATCCACCGTACCAACACCCACCCCCACAACACCCTTATCTATTCTGTCATTTATATTCACACCAACAAATAAAATCCAACAGGCTCAAAAACAAATTCTCTTTTATAAAATTTGTTTCTAAGAGTCCAGTTACTTTTTATTGATATGTTGTTTCTCACTCATTGCAACATGCTCCTGACTTTCTGTCAGGCTAACAGTACTTGTTTTTAGACTGGAAACATAAAGGTTTGTGCGAGTTCTTGTTTATCAATCAGAAGAAAAAGTAGCTTACAGGGTCTTCAAGTAATAGAGAAGGCAAATCAAATGCTGCCATTTCTTACAGAGGGAATGGAGGCTAAATATAGGGAGGTCTTACTAAAACGATGCAAGGTACAAGTCAGACTACACTTAGAATATTATGAACAGCATGTGTGCCCGAAGGAAACGTATTGTTGTATCAGAGGCAGGCCAGATAATTTTCACTCGGATGATATTGGGAATGGAGAGATTTTATAATAAGAAGTGGAGTAGATTGAGAATGAACCAATTAAAGTTAAGAAAAGTGAGAGAGAAACTGAATGAAACATGCAAGATTCTGAAGTGCTTTGATCGGTTAAATGCTGGGAAGTTAGAAAATAGAACAGTGCAGCATAGCAATAGGCCCTTCGGCCCACCACAATGCTATTCTCAACTCATCCCATCTGAATGTACATGGCCCATATCCCTCTATTCCCTGCCTGTTCATGTTTCTGTCTAAATGCCACTTCAAAACTTTACTCACATTTCTGTTTCAAGACCTCGCTTGGCAACTTCCACTCTCTGAAAAAAAAATCTTTCCACACACATCATTTAAACTTTCTCTTTCTCACCTTAAACCTCTGCGCTCTAGTATTTGAAACTTACACATTGGAAAAGAGATTCTGACTATCCACATTATCTATCCTGTCCTAGCGTTATGTTCCTGTACCTGGTCGCCTGTCAGCCTCTGATACTCTCACAAAGCAATCCATCTTTGTTTAATTTCCTCTTAGACGTAACACACCTTTAAAAACACAACACAGGTAACGTGCTGATTAACCCTTTTTGTACCCTGTCTAAATCCTCCACATCCTTCCTGTTTTGAGTAGATGAGAAATGCACACAGTACTCCAAATGTGGCCAAACAGAAGTTTTATACAATTACAACATCAGATGCAAACCACGATACCAAACGTTGTGACCGATGAAGGTCAGTTTTCCATTTGGTTTCTTTCCCATCTGAAACACTTCTGTTGCCATTTTCAGGATGTGACTGGCTAGCACCAAAATCATAATAGAAACGTCAAAGATTTTACTCTGCCGGGAGGTTAAACAAATGTTGATCCCTGTTCCATTATGAGAACTTGGGAAGCTGACAAAGTGTGATATCAAACAAGCGATCAAAGAAATGGGTTTCAAGGGGTATTTTGTCACATAAAACAAAGTTTGTGTCACAAAACTGATTTGAATGATTTTGTTCTGCTCGAGGTCATCATCTTTTGTCAGGCTCAAAACGACTCGGAATTTAGTTCTTCTATAACACAGTGGTTCGAGGCCGGTTTTGTAAACCAGGGGTTTTAACCTCCATTCTCACGGCAGCCTTGCTGAATTGCCTTCCAACTTTGCAACAAACATCCGAAGGTGCGTTGTATGTGTTGTTAGGAATTATTTTTGAAAGAAAAGCTGAAAGTCATTTTTTACGGCGACCAGGCCTCATCTGTTTCAGTTTGGAAGTCCACATCCGTGTTTTTCCTCTGAGGACCATGTGGATGACAAGCTTCTGATGCGAAGACTGCCTTCGTTTGGCAGGAAGAAAAACGTGACTCATTAGAAGCAGTAAAGTAACGGTGAAACAGTGGGGATGAAAACTTACAGGGATGGGGGTGTGTGCTTCTGTTCCTTGTGTCGAGACAGGAATGCGCTGGAATCCAAATTAAACTGGTCAGAGGCTGGAAGAGCACAGCTAGCCAGTCTGCCTCACAGGTGGAGTCATCGACGGTTTGCAGATACCAAATATTCACGATTGGGGCAGTCTTCGAAGGACAGCCTCCTGCCAATTTACCCCTCTGCTTATGTCAACAGAATCGGGTTTTAAATCTAGTAATGAAGAAAGAAGAGGCCAAACGGTTCAATTCCTCATTTTATGTTAGTTAGGATGTCCTGAGGCCTTTTTCACTGCCAAAAGATGTGTCTGTATAGTTCCATCTATGGGTTAAAATGCGGTTCAGTCCTCCCCCAGGTCATGAACAAATGTGACAGTATCTGACTTCAGTATTTATCGCTGGTTCATTTGAAATTAAAACTTTGCATGGAAAGTCTCATTGAGACAAACACTTCAGACGTCAGGCTAGATTAGAATACTTACAGTGTGGAAACATGCCCTTCGGCCCAACAAGTCCACACCGACCCGCCGAAGTGCAACCCACCCATACCCCTACATTTACCCCTTTACCTAACACTACGGGCAATTTAGCATGGTCAATTCACCTGACCCGCACATCTTTGGACTGTGTGAGGAAACCGGAGCACCCAGAGGAAACCCACTCAGACACGGGGAGAACGTGCAAACTCCACGCAGTCTGTCGGCTGAGTCAGAAATTGAACCCGGGTCTCAGGCGCTGTGAGGCAACAGTGCTAACCACTGTGCCAACGTGCCGCCCATTACTGTGACTGTGGGCCAAGTAGTGGTAACTGAAAAGGAGAATGGATGGATGTTTGATGACTGGTACTGACATGATGTATTATTCTGTGCTGTAAAAGCACGGTGTCACGAACATTCTTTTTCGATAGAAATGTCTCATCACAGGAAAAGAAATCTCTGCTGTTAAGAGAAGACACAATTGAAGTAGAGCATCTTTGACTGGAATCACATGACAAACGCGTCCGCATGTGCCTTGCAATATTGTACAGGGCCATAAGGTGGCTCACTGGTTATCACTGCTGCCTCACAGCGCCAGAGATATGATTTGCCTGCAATTGGGTTGACTGTCAGTAAGGTGCCTACTTCAGGCGCAAATGAAGAGAAAAAGGGGAAGGAATTGTTCTGTGAGGGTTAAACCCTGGAGGATTGGTGTGCATTGGTTGCATTGAATAGCCAGTTTCTGAACTGTAGGCATTCTATGTTCCCTTAGTGTGTTGCTTTAGCAAATGTTCAGACCAGGGAGAAAAGTGAGGAAAAACTGTCACTTCCCAGTCAGGGATTGATCCATTACGCGACAACCAACGGATTCCCTTTTGCCTGAACTAGCTCCTATTTTCCCTACATTGGTTATGGCTGTACCCAGCATTAGACCGGGTTTTAATGTGTTGCATTGGACCCAGCATCCTTTCCCAACATGGACTATGCAGGGATATAAAGAGATAATAAAAGACATGGATGGTAATGACTGGAATGAAAAGACGTCACGAAGAATGGACAGCGTTTACTTGGAAACAAAAAAAATGGAAAGGAAGCCATCGATGTAGTGAGGGGTAATGCCATTTGAAAAGACAAGGCGAGGTTTCATGGGTTGGTGGAAAAAACGAATAGATCATGTGGCGTGACACCAGGTAAAACTGAGTTGTGTCCGTATGGAAGGTTTCCAGGCGATGAGAATTTGGTGAGAGGAAACAGGAGGGAAATTCCTTCATTCGGATGGATCTATATCAAAACTTTAGAACTTCAAAACCAGCGATGAATGATAAAGAGAAGTTTGGAAAGTTGAATTTGAATTCGAAAATGATTACTTTTTTGCTGGAAAGATTATTGAAAAGCTGATCCTAATATATTTGTGAAGACGCGTGCAGTCAGGCAAGTAATGAATTTCACCACGACAGGGAGTCTGGGCGGCCATGATGGTTACGCGTTACGTGCACACTCTGTAATTGGTTAAAATGAATTGGAAAGAAACTTCATAACACCTGCAACTGAGTACGACTAAGTACAGAATGTGCTGATTGTGAGGAAAGGTTCAGCAGCTTGTTCCACGTGAACTTCTATAAATTGTATAAAAAAACTGAGCATGAAAGGGAAGCCGGTTTGCTCAGTCTGCTGCATAACTGGTTTATGATATAAAGTGAGGCCAACAGTGTGGGATTAATTCTCGAAATGTCTCAGCATAACCTCAGGGTCATGATCTCCCAACTCAGCTAATACTTTAGACGATGGCGATAATCAAAGTGAAACTGTACTACCGTGAGTGGGAACTGACCTGCTAATGTAATGCACCTTTATCCTTTCATGTGTAGCATTGTAACATTTGTCTGCAATCACAGAGAAGGGAGTGAGTGCATATGCTGCTCACTCATCTTCCCCCAAAATATCCATTAACAAGACGTGAAAAATATTCCTGCTGCAATTCTGTAATCTGCACAGCAATACTTAAAAACATCGTTATCGTTTCGATTCCAGTTTTTCTGGTAACAGTCAAAATGTCCAATGAGTTAAATCTAATATTTTGTGGACTGCTTTAATGGCCTGTGCGAGCTTGCAGCAACACCGGTAATATGTAAAGAGCTAAACATCCTTTCCAGAATTTAACACAGCGCAGGATCAGCGGTATAAAAGACGTCATTGTTTGCAAAAATCACCTCTGAATCTCTATTGAGTGTTGGATATTCACTGAGGGCGTATTTATGGCTGGTCTTAAGTAACTGAGGCATTTCCTAAGGACAGAGCACTCCAAGAAATCATATTTTTTTAGAATAAATGTTGTTTTACTCAACGTTCTTTTGTAACTTTTAAATATATATGCACAGACATATACATGCATTCGCACATACATTTATATCTGTGTGGATACATAAATATGCGCATATATGTGCATGTGTGTGTGAATTCAGGACATTAGTAATGGATAGTTGGCCATTTGAATGTTCTTCCTATAGAATGTGAGAGCGTAGAGATTACAATAATGTCCCAGAAATGTGGTGGAAATGTGGCATAGAAAAATGTGGCGGAAATCGACTTTATTGAATGCTGCGTACGTTTACAGTGGTGTCCTGCGTTGATCACCGGAAATGTCATGTCGCCACTGGACTGGGGTTTTCCTTCGATCGGTTTCACTTCGTCAGGGAATTCGATTCACTGAAATTTCACCAACTTCCATCGGCATGTTCATATGACACATCGACCCACACTGCACACAACGACAACAATATTCAGCATACTGCACCCACGAGGACGTGGCATGGTTTTTATAAACAGTGAAGATTGAATAATGTTATGCAAGGGCAACGTGAATTCCAATTTAATTGCTGAAGACGCAAGAATCCAGAGTAAGATTCAAAATGTCAGAACTTCACGTTCATTACCTTGGCCAGAATTCCAGCCCAGCAAAGGGGAAATCTGCCCCAGAAGCACCTGATTCCATGCATTTGCTTGCTCCATGTGTCCGCTTTGAAACCCATGCGAAGCAACATTCAGCCTGAAGGAGAACTTGTCAGAATTCTCCGCTGTCTGATCTAAAGCTAAAACAAGAGCTGTCTATTCCAGTTGAAAGGGAAGGGATGTGGAGGTGAGACCAAAATATTTCGTGGTGTTTAATTCATATTGTTATCATTACGATTGTTTAAAAATCTGGACCAGAAATGGCACAGACACAAAGGAGCCCATTGTTAATACCGATCTGGCCCCGCTCCCTGATTCAATATCATCATGGCTGACACAACAATTTTGTGTCTTTTTCCAGCCTATCCGCATCATCGTGTTGTCTACTGACTAACAGATGTTTATTGATCTCTATCATAAATAGACATCGAAAATTTAAACTTGTGAGAGGAAAATATTTCGTTTCGAGACAGTTGGGTTTCTGCACGAATATTGTTGGTTTTGCAGATGAGCAGCTGAGTCTGCTCTGACCGTCTTCCAAACCATAAACTAAAAGTCGACTCTGATGGGACTCGAAACGACAACCTTTGAATTACAATCTAAGCAGTGACATAGAAGTCCAACGCGCTAACCATTGCAACACAGAGCCACGCCTGCAATTGCCTTTGAACACACAAATTTGTCTTTGACCGATTGCGTTCAGGACACCCATCTCGCATCTGTCTGTCCTGGTTACACTTTCCAGTACCTGTTCCTTATCCACGTGTGCTCTGGCTCTTCAAATGTACGTCTACAGACTGCTGGAATGTTCTCATGACGCGTAGCTTTACCACATGCTCAGATAATGATTTCCAGATTCGCAACACTCTACTGGTGAAAGCATTGTCGCAAATTCTCCTCAAAACATCTTGTCTCCTGTATTTCATTTATGCCACTGTATTCCTTCCAAATATAGTCTGATCCCTCTCATACATATATATCCTTTTCATAAAATGTGCACGTTAATCGATTACTCAAAGAGCCTTCTCTGCTCTTCGATAAACATCCCCCAACCTAGCTCGTCTACCTTCACAATGGAAATGGTCCAGCCCTTGCCATTCCTGTCATCTCCTCTGAATATCTCATCCTGCAATCAGAAGCTTCCAGCAATCTGGCGATTGCAACGGACAAGCAAAGTTCCCTGAAGTAAAGCCAAAAGGTCTGAACAAAATCAACAGCTAGTGTCCATATCTCATGAAAAGGAAAGTTAAAATTTCGAGTCCAATGATCTGTCTTCGGAACTGATGGAATGGACGGGTGGGTGGAGAATGTGGAAGAGGGTGGACGGGTTCTAAAATGATTGAACTCGATGTTGGGTCCTAACGTTTGCATGGTCTGTTTGTATAAAATGAGTTGAAGGTATTCCAGCTTGAGTTCTTCCTTGAAGGAGCACTGCAGCAAACCAGAGACCGGAATAGTGGCCTGGGAACACAATGTCTCAATTAGAGTGTGGCTGGAATTGTACAGTAGTTCAGGCAGCATCCGAGGAGCAGTAAAATCGACGTTTCGGGCAACAGCCCCTCATCAGAAATACAGGCAAAGAGCCTGAAGGGTGGGAAAACAGTGTAATGTTGAAGTTAGAGGAGACTGGAAGATCGGGATAGTTTTTGTTGATTCTGTACAGAACGCAAGTAATCTCAGTTTTGTCACCGACTCTTTTCCTCTCTCCATTTCAGAAATATCACATTCTGAGCAGGAAATGCAGTTGCCTCTATTGAACGAAGTGCAGACAAATCTCTGGAAGATGTGACTGGAAGCTTCCACATGTGATGAGAGACATGAGAAACTAGCAGGAAATGTAGCTTACAACATAGAAAGTTACAATGCAGTGCAGGCACTTCGGCCCTCGCTGTTGCAGCGACCTGTAAAAATAATGTGATGTCAATTGTAATGGAAAATTAGCATTTATTTCGAAACCAATAAAAGCACAGGGAAACAAAGAAGTAAGAACCTGACTTTGCAGAGGCAAGTATTGCAGACTGAAAGAAAAAAAAAAGTAAAGTTAAACCGAACTAATGGCAGACTTACAGAGCCAGTAAACGACCATATCACCAGACAAGGAATGGGGAAAAAACAACTCTGTATCTGGAAAGGAACTCGAATATTTCAGGTCCCTGACATTGAGGTGTTGATAAGAAGAAGCGAATTCTATTACCAAGGGAAATTGTATTATATGTGGAAGGTGCACCAGTTACCTTTTTTGTGGATACAGGGGCAACATATTCAGTCCTTAAATCTCGGCCGTTGAGAGAGTCGACGCAATGGATGCATCAGGATTCATGACACGGGAGAGATGAACAGCACCCCTATTGTGTGAAACCAGTAATGGTGAAACATTCCAATTCTCATTTCATTTCTCGGAATTCTGTTCTTTAAATCTGACAGCTGCCGATCTCATAGTGAGTCTCGGGTCGGATTTGCGCAGTATCCTGACAGGCTTGCAGGTAATACAAAAAGAAGATTTACCAGCGCAGGCTGTAAAATCCGACTCACGACTCCTGATGCATGGCTATGAGTGATGACTACCCAGAGAGTCATAAGTTCAGTGAGCGATTCGCTCGCCCAGGTTGCAAGTAACCATATTAATCCCATTAACCCCGATTTTCTTGCTGGAGATATGAGGCACTGCTCAGCACGCATACACCGTCATGGCCCTTACAAATCATATGAGAAGGATTGTTTTAGGAGAATGTTTTAACCAGGTCAGTTATTATTGTGCGAATTTTATTAGAACGATCACAGATGTGCGGTCAGTGTAAACTTATCCAAAATATCTGTCGGGCAAATAGAACCTATTTTTTAGATGTGGAACGCTCCTATCCTCAAGTACCATTGGCGAACACATCCAGTGACATGTGGCAGGATTTCGGACCATGGGTACTACTGGCACAAAATAAAACAAAAGCTTGTGTCTTCAGGGACGATGTGCATATCTGCTTCTGTCCAGATATAAGGACATATATGGAGAAACTAAATTGGCTAACTCAGGCAGATCGGGCAGTCCCAGTAACCCCCGCCAAGAGGGTAGCCTAGTGTTGAGCTATGGTAGATGTTTCGGATCCAAGATTAAGTAGGGTCCCTGCTGAGTGCAGGACAAAAGGCAAACGTGATGTGGGGTTCATACGAAGCCTTGAATCCAAAAGAATAATCCCGAAGTCTCAGTATCGTTCTTGAAGAACAAAAGACTCGTTAAAACCCGAGGCTGGAAAAGGAATTACTCCAGTCGTTGACTCCCTCCTGAAGGATGAAGTGATAATTCCCTGTGGATAATCACCGGTGAGTGCCCCCATTCTTCCAGTCAAAAAGGCAAGCATTCCAGGTAAATGGAGGTTTATTTTTAGATCAGATTTATAGTCTACAAACAGGCCCTTCGGCCCAACAAGGCCACACCGATTCGCCGAAATACCAGTACACTAGGGGGCAATTTAGCATGGCCAATTCACCTGACCCGCACATCTTTGGAATGCAGGAGGAAACCGGAGCCCCCAGAGGTGACCCACGCAGACATGGGGAGAACATGCAAACTCCACACAGTCAGTGGCCTGAGGCGGGAATTGAACCAGGCTCTTAGGCGCTGTGAGGCAGCAGTGCTAACCACTGTGCCACCGTGCAGCCCGCAGGTAGTCAATTATGCTGTTGTTCCGCCCGCCCCAAATGTTCCTAATCCTTGTGCAATATTACCCAAATACAACCGGATAGTAAATGGTTCTCTGCTGTGGATTTAGCAAAAGCCGTCTTTAGTGTAGCGTTACAACCAGACAGTCAATTCTGGTTCACCTTTCCATTCAAATGCATATCGTATACATTCAGGTGAATGGTCTCTTTGCAGTATGAACTCGCTTGAATTTCAGCAGATTTCCAGAATCAATTAATTGTTTCAAATCACAGCGGACGAATGATCTCTCCTCTGTGTGAACTCACTGGTGCCTCAGCAGACAGAATGACTGAAAGAATCCTTTCCCATTCTTAGAACAGGCGAACGACCTCTCTCCACTGAGTTCGCAGATGTAAAGTGCGATCAAATGACGTCCTGAACCCATTCCCTATGAGAGAGTACTTGAATGGTTTCTTGTCAGAGTAAATACGTTGAATGTACAGCAGTTCGTGACACCTTTTAATGCCCTTTTCATACTCTAGGCCATTAAATGGTTTCTTGTCAGTGTGAACCCACTGACGAGTCAGCAAGTTAGAGAACTGAGCAACTCCCTTTCCACACTGAGAACAGTTGAATTGTTTTCCCCCAGTGTGGTTGCCCTGATGAATCTTCAGGGCAGACAAGCAATTGAATCGTCATCAAATTTCCGCAGTTTGTCTCCAGCGTCCCTCCAATTATGCCTCGATATTTCAGATAGTGAATACTTCCACTCCACTGTGAATTTACCTTTCTGCTTTCATTTTCAAAGGCGAGAAAGTTTCAGGCTACATGGAACAAAGCAACACCTTCAAATTCCGATGTAATGCTTCGTTTCAGTTTCCCAACAACAAATCCTCATCTTTGATACCACTCAAATAATTCCAGAAATATCTCAGTAAGAGAGGATCCTCAGAACACCACAGCATGTGATTTTCATTCTCCATGGATGTGGTTATTCCAGAACAGGTCAGCATTTATTGTTCATTCCTGATTTGACTGGATAAGGTGATGATGAGCTTCCATCTTGAACATAGTTTCTGTGTGCTGACGGCAGATCCAAATCATAGGTAAGTGGAATCCACAGTTTTGAACCAGTGATTCTGGAGTAATGGCAATATATTTCCAGATCAGGATGGTAAGTGGCCTTTCCTATCTGTTGAGTGCCCTTTTCCTTTTAGATGGATGCAGTTGTGAGTTTGTAATGTTCTTTTGATGGAGCCTTGGTGAATATCTGCAGTACATCTAGTGGATTGTGCAGACTGCATGTCTGAGCGTTTGGTTATGGTGGGAATTGATGTTTGTCGATGTTTTATTAGTTATGTGTTGCTGCTCAATTCAGCTGCTCTGTTCTGAACGGTTTTGAGCTTTTCAATATTGTTACAGCTGCAGTAAGGAATCCTCAAGAAGGTTGGGATTTAAATATTTCTTGCTACTCAGATGCTGACTAATCTGTTGTGCTTCTCCTGTACATTGCTTCTTTCACACTGCAATCATCTAGGCGAAAAGGAACTATCCCATCATGCTTCATTCTGTATTGTAAAGTAGTAAACAGTTGGTAGGGAAAGAAGAAAAGAAAGAGAAGAACATTTGGTCAATGAGGTGAACAACGATCTCGCTCTGAGAGTGAACAGCGGTTAATGGAGACTGCCAGTGACAAATCATCGGTGGCGTGTAATCGCAGGCTATGTGTTATTCAGGCTTTAGGAGTCAAGACAATCTCTGACTATGACCTGCTCCTGTGGCCGCAATGATATACGGCTGATAAAGTTAGCTTCTCAAAGACATTGCGACTTTCACTGCACCAAAATAGGACTTTGGACCCATCTTCCAAATGTCCATCATGAAGCAACGATCCATTCTCATCCCATTATTTTTCAGAAATTGGTCTGGAGCTTTAAGCACTCTAGTACTCCAAGTAATCAGCGAAATATTTTTCTAATTCCACCACCTCCAGCGAAATGCTATTACCAAACATACATCCCCCTCCCCGCCCTTTGTCCGCCTCCCCCGCGGAACATTCCCTCCAGGGCATTGTGGTGCACTGCTCCTTCTCTCTCAACACCTCCCCCAAAGTCCATGGAAGCTTTCCCTAAAATTGCGGAATATGTGACACATACATTCATAGAACATGAGAACGAGGAGCAAGGCTTTGCCGCACAGGCCTTAAAGAATACTTCGCCATTCATTCAGCTCATGCCTGATCTTTCCATGGACACGCATCCACTTAACCAAACTCTGAAGGTAATCTTTACTTCCTTTATTGTTCAAAACAAAAGCAGCCCGAGCTAAAAAAAATTGATTGATGTCGCATCAACTACATCGTTGGGCAAGCTCTCCATCGAGGAACAACCCTCTGGTTGAAGAAATTCCTTCTCAATTCAGTCCTATATCTCGTTCTAATCCAGAGGCTGTGCCCTCTTGCACTAGTTTCATCTGCAAATGGAAGCATGCTCTCGTTTTCTATCTCACACATGACCTTCATAATCTTATACGTTTCCATAAGATCCAGCCTCATTCTTCTAAATTTTCGGAATAAGCCTATTCCACATACCCTCCTGTCATCAGCGAACACCTACAAATCCGGAATTCCATCTGACAGAATATTGCCCCTGAACAGCACCTTGTTGAGGCCATTTTTAAAATCTAAGTACTTCAATTCACTGCGTCCCGTTGTACACCATGATCGTAATGCCATCATAGAATTCGAAAAGATTTTGCAGGAATGACCTGCTCTTCATTAACCCAGGCTGCATCTGTCAAATTTCTACGGAGAAGCCCCGCTATTTTTTCCTCGATAAAAGACTCAAGAAATTTATGCACTACAGATATTAAACAAACTGGTATATTATGTTGGAGAATGGGTCTGGGTGGGTTGCACTTCAGCGGTCGGTGTGGACTTGTTGGGACGAATGGCCTGCTACGATACTCGAAGTAATCTGATCTAATTCCTCATATTTTGTCTGCCACACTTTTTAAACAGTAACGCCATATTTGTGTTTTCCAATCTGCTGGGACCGCCCAGAGACCAACGAATTTTGGAAAATTACCGCAAGCACATACCATTGCCTTTAGTACCCTGCGATGCATTCTATCAAGTCCTGGAGACATAACCATCCTTTGCAATATTAGCTTCAACAATCCAACGCTAGTTCTTTTGTTATAATGTCTGTTCCCAGGTCGTCACCAAACGTCATCTCTTTGTCAATTATTGGCATGTTATTAATATCTTCCACTGTGAAGACCGACGCAAATGCCTGATCAATGTCACTGCTATTTCCGCATATCCCATAAGGAAATGCCCCTTCTTATCCACGAGAGGGTCAACGTTTACTTTTGCCTCTTTTTTCATTTTGTATTTTACTAGAAACTTCTGTTATCAATCTTTATATTCTGTGATATTTTTAATGCCATGTTCTTTCTCACACTTTTCTGCATTAAATTCCATTTGCCAACTCTCAGCCCAGCTCTGCTGCATACCTGTGTCACTGTGTTATCTACAATATCTTTCAGCACTGTGTACAACTTTCCCAAACTTAGTGTCGTCCGCAAATGTACTAACCCATCCTTCTCCGCCCCCATCCAGCTCGTTTACAAAAAAATGACAAAAAGCAGTGAACCCAAAACAGATCGTTGCAGTACACCACAAGCAACAGAATTCCAGGATGACGTTTTCCCATCAAGTAACACCCTCTGTCTTCTTTCAGCTGGCTAATTTCTGATACAAAGCACGACATCCCCCTCATTCCCATGCCTCAGTATTTTGTGAGTCACCTGCCGTGGCGAGATTTATCAAATTGCTAACTGAAACCCAAACGTGCATTACATGAACGGCTTTATCCTCATACATCTGTTTAGTCATCTGGCAAGTTTTGACAAGAGTTGTAGCTCAGTTTTAGCTTCCCAGATGAAGATTTGCTCACTGAGCTGGAAGGCTCATTTCCAGACGTTTCGTAACCCTCCTGGTTAATATATTCATTGTGCCTTCGGATGACGGACTGTTCATGAATTCTGCTTTCTATTTATATGCTTGCGGTTCTTTGGGTTGGTGATGTCATTTCCTGTAGTGATATAATTTCCAGTTCTGCTTTTCAGCGAATTGTAGGTGAAGTCTATCTCGATGTGATTTTGATGGATTTCCAGTTGGAATTCCATGCTTCTCGGAATGATCGCGTGTGTCTCTGTTTCACTTGTGTTCGGATGGGTGCGTTGTCCAAGTCAAAGTAGTGTCTCTACTGATTTGTTTGTAAGGATACCAGTGAGAGACGGTCACGTCGTATTGTGGCTAATTGATGTTCATGTATCCTGGTGGCTCGTTTTCTGCCTATTTGTCCATATGCAAAAACTGATGTCATTTCCAAAATGCCATGCAAGAACTTGACAAAAATTGCATTCGATAAACATTGCATTCGCCTGAGGCAACACATCCATCCGAGGACAAGCCAAACACCTACATGCAGGAGACTTAATCGAAGCATGGCATTCCATACAGAACTCCATCAACAAACACTTTGAGTTCAACGCCATCGAATACCCCTTGAGAAAAAAGAACTGGATATGAAATCACCATCGGAAATGACATCACCAACCCAAAGAAACCCAAACATATCAAGAGAAAGCAGGAATCATGAACAGTGCATCGCCTGGAGACTCACTGAAATTGTTACCTAGTAGGGTGATGAAACGTCTGGAAATGAACTTTCCAATTCAGTGAGCAAACCGACCTGCAGTTCAACGATCATTTCACAGAGCTCGATAACGTTTGTGAGTGTCGTCCACCCATTCACAAAACCGGCTTGACTTGCCCTCATAAATTTATTCCATTCGAGATGATTACAAATCTTATCTCATGGAACTTTTCCAACACTTTACCCACAACCGAGGGAAGGGTCAATGGTCTATAATTTCCAGGGTTTCCTTTACTTCCTTTTTTGAATGAGAGAGCAATTTTACTATCCTGTAGTTTTCTGGTACTCTAACTTTGGACAATAACAGCATTAATATCAAAGTGGAAGAATCATAAATCTGATTCTTAGCTTCCCAGAAAGTCCGAGGATAAATACGATCTGGCCCAGGGGAATTTAGATATGTTCACATTTTCAGAGCATATGACGCCTTGTCTTTGGGTACTTCAAACCTATCTCGTCTGGTAGCCAGTTTCTCAGTATTGTCCTAGACAACATTTTGTTTTCCCAGTGCGAATCCTGACGAAAGACATTGCTTTCGCGCTTCCCCCATCGCTTCTGACTCCACGCACTACTTACCACGACTGTCCTTCATTGGCCATATTTTATTCTATTCATTCTTTTAGCCCTCACATATCGATGGAAAGCTTTCGGATTTTCCCTTAATCTATCTGTCAACAAATTCTCTGTCCCCTCCTGACTCGTCTTCAGTCTCTCTTCAGGTTTTTCCTGTTTAACTTGTAACTCTCAATCTCCATTACTGAGTATACACATCTCATGGGAACACATGCCTTCTCAACAAGAGATTCAACTTCCTCAGTAATCGTGACTCCTGCGCTTGACAATTTCCTCCCCCTCTGACAGGTACATACTTATCAAAGACACACAGAACCTGCTCCTTGAATAAGCTCCACTTTTCTGTTCTGCCCATTCCGTGCCGTTTCTTTGCGAACCTCTGAATGCGTAATCTTATCTAATCGCATTGCAATTTTCTTTCCCCAGCAATAGCGCTTGCACTCCGATGTATACCTACCCTTATGAAAATCTAAAATAAACATAACTGAATTTTGGTAACTATCACCAAAGTGCTCACCTATTGCCAAATCTAACATCTTGCCGAGTTCATTACCCAGCACTAAATCTAATTTAACCTCTCCCCTTGTTGGCCTGTTCGATTACACATTATTTAAGGAATCTATCGCAGATACACTCAACACTATCCCCATCAAGGCTACCCTGACTGAGCTGCTTCGACCGATCGACATGTTGATTAAATTCCCACATGATAATTGCCATTCATTTTTTCATTTGTTATTTATGTTTTTGTTTACTGCCCTCCCCAATGTCATCTTAAAATTTGGAGGCGGATAGACACCGACAGTGACATTTTCTTCTTAGAACTGCTAATTTCCTCCCAAATAGATTCAAACTCATTCTCCATAGAAACTAAATCATCTGTTTGCATCGGTCTGAGGTTGTCCTTCAATGTTTGAGTTACACCACTTTCCTTACCATCCTCTCTGTCCTTCCAAATTGTCTCATACCAGTGATTATATACCTCCCATTCTTGGCTGTCTCCGTGTCTCTGCAACGCGTATTAAATCGTGTTCATTTGTGATGATGTATGCCGTTATATCTCCAACCTTCCAAAAAGTACGAGCATTCAGGTATAGTACCTTTATGGTCGCATTCTTACTCATTGATTAAAAAGCATCTATAATAATATCTTCCACGGTATCCTTGCTTCTTGCTTCTCCTCCCTTGTCCATTTTTGACCTCCATGCTGAGTATACAAGTGCTCAAATATACCTTCCAGTTGAAGCAATACTTTCCCTACACTTCGCACAATCTAGTCTACAGCTCATATTGTGGTCGCCACTACCTTGGGAAACGAAGTGTTTTGCAGAATGCCAAGTTCTATTGCCAAAAGTGTCCCTGAGCTTTCAGTTCACTGCTCCTTTAGCACAGAAGCATGTTTCCTAGCGAACGTCTTTATCTCAGTCTTACTGCAATGTTGCACCATAGCTTAGCGCATGCTGAATAAGCAGTAGATCATTTTCTGCTTGAGTACCCCACGATCCTCCAGATCAATTTCAGTCATTTTAGAGGCCTGAAGTTTCCCATGTGTTGGCCCCCGACACACTCACCAGGCCTAGTCACACACTACCTTTGGTTAGTCATAAACAGTCTCTGTGAGCAGTTGTTAATGCTCCAAACAGATCATTATCAATTCCTATGCCCAACTACTCGTCTCTCTCTTTCGGCTCTATCCCGACATCTCGTTTCCTGCTAATTACTGCACCCCCACATATCTTCTGCATATCGACCGAAGTTTTCCTGGAAATCATCAGTGCCAAGGACGGGGTCACTGGACCAAAAATGTAAACTTCGATTTCTCTTTTCAGCATCTTTTCGTCTTGCCCCTGAGGAGTCTGAATACTGTGCTTCTGTAATGATCCCCTGCGCAAAAGACAGAACTGTTTTCATCCTGAAAGTTTCTCTTGTTGATGAATCCCATTACAATGTTTGCCTCTGGCATCGACTTCGTAGGTCAATGAAAATAGAAATAATGTGTTTGGGATTTGTGCCGCCGCTCTGTTCTGGATATGATAAACAACAAGAGAGCAACATGTCCGTCATATCAGAAGTGGACAGATAGGAATCTGCACAGGAGTTGGAATTAAGTGAATGTTTTTCAGGTGGAGAAAATTCAAACTATTTCTCACTGTAATAGCCTGTGGCTAACAAAGCAAAATATTTTACAACCACGAATGCTTAATACAGCGTTTTCAAGCTAAAATTTCTGAATGATCATCCTCCAGAGTAACAATACAGTCGTGTCAGCAAATGGAATAACTGACTGAATCAGTTTACTTGTTCAGCGAGCAAACAGTCCTCTTGTGGCAAGATATACGGGCAGAATGCAGGAGGAGGGATGGAAAAGTTCTTAAGCAGTTTGACATAGGGACTGAGGAAGTGTTCGCGGTTTACCGGATTGAAGTGGGCATATTCCCAATTCAGGATGAAATTGTATCTTATGTTCCTCTCTGTGACAAGGGAGGAAATTGCAGGTGTTCTGAGCAATGGTTTACTTTCATCTTTGGGTTTGTAGTGGACTGGACTAACGCAAGATTGAGAGAGATAAACCAGAGAATCACACAGCAGTGAGTCTCACATCAATTGAAGAGAACCTTTTGGAGCAAACCTTGAAGGAAAGAGTTAACTACCACTTCACCACGCAAGGCTTCATCAGGGAGAGTCATCACGGTTTTGTTACAGAATGTCATACCTAACAGTTTGGATTAAATGCAATTTATTGGCAAGTGATCAGGTTTTTTTTAACGAGGTTATTGAAGTTGATGTTATTTGTGTGGATTCCAACATAGACTTCAACACGACACCACTCTGAAGATTGGTAGGAGGATACAAGTGAAAATGGATTTAAGGTTCCCTGGCAGTTGGATACAAACTTAAATTGGTGGTGGTAAGAGACACAGGATGGTGATAGAAGGCTGTTTCTTGTGACTGGAACTGGTATTCAGTGATGTAACACAAGGATGAATGCTGGGTCCCAGGTCGTTTGTGAATGTGTGTAAAGAATGTAGAGCAAGTTAGGAGGAGATGATAAGCAGAGTTTTCGATGATACGAATATTAGCAAAGTGGTTAATAGTGAGGAAGATCCTTTTAGGATGGAGGAGCACAGAAATGGATTTATCAAATGTCACATTCAGAGAGGCGACGTTGAAACTAACCATGAAAAACATGAGGTAATGCACATTGGAAGTAACACATCAACTGATTACTGAATGATTGACAGGACACGAGGAAACCCACAGGAACAGAGAGACTGCATGTTGGTCAACATATCCGTGAAGGCAGCAGAACATAGTGACAATCACAACTTTATCAGTCAAGGCAAAATTTATAAAAGCAGATGAAGTGGTGCCACAAGGAGACAATGTGGTGAAGAAAGCACTTGGCACGCTTTTCGTTATTAGTCAGAAAGTCGATTATCCAAGTTGGAAGGTCATGTTGTGGCGATATGGAGCACTGGTGAGATCACATTTAGAATACTGTTTACAATTATGGTCAACTTCTACAGGAAGGATTTTGTGAAAATTGAAACTGTGCACACATGATTTACAAGGGTGTTGCGGGGAGCCGAGGGCTTCAGATAAGCATGGAGATGGGGTCAGCAGGGGCTTTTTCGCTGGAATGTTCCAGCCGGTGTGTCACGTTCTCATCGTTTATGAAGTCATGAGGGGCATGGATCGACAACTGGCCTAAATCATTTGCGCAATATGTTGAAGTTCAAAACTAGAGGGCACAAGATTTAGGTGACAGGCACTGAGACACACTAAACAACGGATAGAGAGTGACAGAATGATGGTTGATTTCCAACAGGCATTGGTTAAGCTCAGTCTTTGGTATTAAAAATAAGCAATTTCTTCGTGAAAGCAGTTTGGCAGATAAGTCGTGAATAGAACATTGGGGTATTAAAATTGAGTGATGTACCGTTGAATAAGTGAGTGGGTAAAATATTGTCCAATGAACTCTGAAATGGAGAATGCCGTATTTATAAGGAACAATCAATAAAGATCTTTTAAATTAAATGTGATATTGCAGGACTCTGAAATACACACCGAAATGGCTGTGCTGGGATATGATTCACATTGACTTTTCTGCAGGAGCATCAACTGTTTCGGAAGTCAAATTAATATTTTTCATCTCTTCAGCAATGGCGAAGCCAATATCTATTCCACCATTCCTCTCAGAACCTGACAGGGTGAGCATGCATTGCCTGAGTGAAACATTCCAGTTGATGAAACTCGTTTTTCCTTTGAGAAACAGAATGCAGCAGTTATTAAACAGAAGATTTCTCTTTTCCTTTACCAACTTTATATTCAAGCATACAGTTGCACTGAGAGAATGCAGAATTCTACAACAATTTCTTTCCCTCAGATAATCAGCCTCTGCAGTTTTCTGTTCTTTAGTGATCTGAATGACCTTATATTTATGGGGAAAAGAATGTTGCAGTTTTTCTAGCATGCGGCAGAAGAACCAACTGAATGGTGACAGATGCATCTTAATTTTCTAAAGCAGTTGAGTGGTGGTGGTGTCGAGTTAAAAGCGTGGATCTTGAAAAGTACCCCTGATAAGGCAGCATCCATGGAGTAGGAAAATCGATTTTCGAGCATAAGTTCTTCACTAGGTATGTTCGAAACATTGTCATTGCTGATCCTCAGATGTTGTCTAACCACTGTGCTTTCTAGCTCTATCCTTCCTGACTACAGTCTCTCGCATCTGCAATCCTCGCCTTCTACTTAGATGGGGGTAGTTTCAGATACTGTTCCTGAGATGTAACAACATGTTCGTAATGATAGTTTGGATATGCAGTTGAAAGCTCATCACTGATGTAAATCATTCTGTACCTCCCAATCTGCCAAGCACATGCAGGTCCTGCGCCTCCTTCATTGACATTCTCGAAACACCTGACGCCTGAAAGAAGAAGGCCTGATCTTCCGCTTGGGACCTTGATGCCACATGGGATCACCAGTTTCCTCAATCACCCTTCGCTCACATTATTCTAGTTTCATGACTCCAACTCAGAATTGCCCTTATGTCCTGCACATCACCTTTCCAACATATCCGTTCCACTTCCTGTCAGAACTCGTATCTTATTTTCCACGTTTATCTGCTCATCACTTTCTCAGCTATCACGCCCCCAAATTCCCAAACCACCCATTTATCTCTCAGTCCCCACGGCCACAAAGCTCATTCCTGATGAGGTGTTTATGTCCGAAACTGCAATTCTCCCACTCCTCGCATGCTGCCTTAACAACTGTGTTTTCGATCGCCACACTATCGACTCTGAATTCTGGCATCTGCAGTTCTCACTTTCTCCACGGCGCAGTATTGTGTAAAAGTCACATTATTGAAACAGTGCAGTTTCTGTGCATTTCTACGTTGTTAATGTCATTTGCTCAATCGGTTCTAGATGGAGTATTGAGTGTCTTTCTGCAATTATCATTATGGCAGGGATGTGACAGCACTGGAAACTGTGCAGACCAAATTTACCAGGACATTGTCTGTTCGTAGAATTTCAGTTATGAAGATTATTTGGACAGACTGCGCTGTCACAAAGATGCTCGCTTTTTAAAAAAAACAACGAGCTGTACTTTTCCTCAAGGATTATGTGGCTTGACTTTTTTTTAATCAAAGTCATTGTAAATCAGTTCAGGCTCTGAATCAGATGAAGTGTTATAGTGATGTAATTCTTCGCTGTGAGGCGTTTTTTTTCTCCATCAACAGCTGAGGCTTGAGGCCAAAGACTCTATGTTTTAGAAATGAACTGTATAATGGTAAACGAGTGGTCATTCTGGAATGCTGAAGTCCAGTTTTTAGATCCTGCAGCAGTGGTGCACTAATTAATAACTTCTCTCCTTCTGCCGTTCTAATTTTTAACCGTAAGCTTCTGTTTCATTTTCACTGTGTTTAAAGTGCTTTTTTTCGGAATGTTGTGTACTTTCAGAACGACATAATTCAGTCTATTTTGGAAGGACTAAGTTCTGTGGGTATTCTACATTTTTTTTATTTTTCTATCCGTGATTTTGTGAATTTTCATAATTAGATAATTGGGTAATTATCACTGTACACTTCACGAAAAAGAATATAATCTTACGATCTGGGTTGTCTGCTTAATAACTTTTTGAATGATTTAGCCTAGCTCATAACAAACTGGAAGATAGTTGATGGATTTAAAGAGCAACCGATACGTGCCTGCGTCTTCATTTCGGTTGTTGATTTGGATTGTCGTGGACAGTTCTTGGGAAAGCATGTCTCATTTAGGTACAAAGCGTTGTTTGACTATGGACGATGAAAAGTTGGCATTTTTACAAAAAACAGGCTTCTGGAATAAGCAAAAATGCTGGGGTTGTATTTGCCTCTTTCTGTGAGAAAAGGAGAGGTCACTCCTCGCAGTAGCTCAGCATTTCACCAAGCTGGAAAATTCATGAGAATTTGCAGAAATGTTTAAATGTTAATTGAATATGAAGCAGCTTGAGTTAGACGCGAGAGATAAGGAAAAAAGACAAGATTTCAAAGAGTTTCAGGTACGATTCGATGAAGAAAGAGCAGAAGAGCAGAGAGAAAGGGAGACAGAGATTGAACTTATGAAATTGGCAATTACTAAAGGAATTCACATTAAAATGCTGGAGATAAATGCTGAAGATAAGATTACACTGGAAGAGCATATTGTTAAAACGACAAAGAGAGCAGCTGAAATGGCTGATTAAAATGAACTGATCCATAAAACAAGGATGGGCTTCCAGAATCATTTTAGGCCGAAGGGTTAGAAATTGGGCAAAGAGAAATCCTCACGTGGAAAGGGAAAGTTAAATCTCTGTGAAGATCATGAGGATAACTTATCACAGGATATATAGGAAAACCTTGAAGGGAACAAGATCTGAGGTTTTCATTGCAATAAAGTAGGCCACATATAATCAGTATTGGAGAACTATGGAAAGCACTGTTTAATCAAATGCAGGAAAACAAAACAAGCCTGGATGTTTTGTTGGCATGGTAATAGAAAGCACAGTGGAGGCTGGAAAGCTTCATCAGAGTGCACAAACCGATCAGAGGTTGGTAAGGGGGGAGTGCCATGTCTGCTTGAAAAATATACCTGCAAAGTTAAAGGTTATTTACCTTGGCGTGGAGTAGCAAATAGACAGGTAACAATATTAAGGGACACAGGATCGTCTCAGTCTGTGATGCAGAAGGATGGGGCAATATGTAGCCCTGAAGAACTACGTGTACAGGAATTCATGGTGGGACGAAACATTGCTCAGTGATGTACAGTGAAGCTAGAGTGGGCAGAAAAGAGTGGGGAGTTTGTAGTGGGAGTTCTGGACAAACTCTCAGCTCCAAGAATACAATTTGTGCTTGCAAATGATATAGCTCAATCACCGGTAAGCCTGCTGCACACTCCAGTTGAAAAGCCAGTCGAGCTGCAGGCAAGAGTAGCAATGCAGGACGTTGATAAAGAAATTTTCCCAGATTGTGTCTTTCCGCGATCACAGAGTCACAATCGAAAGCAGGAGAAATCAAAAGGCACGGATTAGGAAGCTGAAAAATGATTGCATCCATTTATGTTAATTATTACTCATTCCCATCTTTTATTGAATGTAGGGAATCTACACAATACATCAAGATTACAATGTTTTTATTATCAAGTAAGTGGGACACAGCAGGGACAAACGTTAAAAATGCAAGTATATTCAGCTCAGCTATGCTTCTGAGTTACAGCAGAAAGATGAAAAATTAAAACACTTGGATCAGAAGACATATATTCGGAAGGAGAGTGAATGCATCCCTGTGTGATATTACTTAACAAATAATATGTTAAAGAGGAAATGGAGACCAACATATATTCAAGCATGTGAGAAATGGGCAGAATGTTTTTTTTTCCAGGAGGGTACAGAAAAGTGGTGCTGCGAGTGCCACATGTGCCAAAAAATTGGATGTCACTTAGGCGTGAGGAAAACGGAGGCTAAAATACACAGACATTTTTACTGGCCTGGATTGCAGATGAATGTAATTGAATTTTGTCTGACGTGTCATACATTTCAAGCCATGGGAAAAAATAAAGCCTGCACCTTTAATACCTGCTGCAGCGTTCAAGGAATCTGTCTTAATTGTCTTGATGCATTGTGTAGGTTCCATACATCCAATAAAAGATGGGAATAAGTATTAATTAACATAAATGGATGGATTGACGAGATTTCCAAATGCTGTTCAATTCTGCAAGATGACAGCTAAAAGGATTGAGGAAAAATTACGATTTTGTTTTAAAAAAACTAAATTAAGACTACTATCAGAAATACAATTAGATCAAGGGTCAAACTTCACATCCAACTTTCCAGGGAGTATATAGATAGCTTCGGATTAAAACGAATCAAATCCACTGTGTACCATTCAGAATCACATGGTGCACTGGAAAGGCGACGTCAATTGTTAAAGACTATGTTGAGGTTTATTTGTTTGGAGTAGCCAGATTATTTCCATAAGGGAGTTGCGTCAGTGCTGTTTGCGATCTGAGATATATCGAAAGAATGTACAAAACTAAGATCATCTGAGACCAATTTGGGGCATAAAGAAAGAGGACCATTAAAAATTAATAAGGAAATATTAATAAGTCAGGTTCCAGAGACCACGCATTTGGACGATGTGTCAAATTTTAGAGTTGGACAAAATAATGTTGGAGAGTTGTCGAGACAGCACTTAAAATTATCGCAGCAAATGGTGAAGCAGGAAGTGTATGAGAAACAAAAAAAAATCAGACTTTTGCAACTGGGAACAATGTATTTATTTAAATTTCATTAATTGGTGAAACTTTAAAGCAAGGTTTTGAAGACCTTATCAAATTAAGAGGAAATCGAATGAGGTTAGCTACTTGATAGGAACTCCTGGCATGAAGGAATCTCACAGAACGTGTGATGGGAATATTCACTAATGGTATTTTGGGAGAGAACGAACGCAAGGGGAGAATGTGTTATTGACTACAACACACTGAGAAGAACCAATTTCAGCGAATTCTGCATTGGACGTTCCTGCAATAAAATCGGACAATGCAAAAGTTGTCCAATATTGGTAAAGTTATTCAATTCTCTTCCAGAAGAAAATGGTAAGAGTTATTACTCTTGCATGCTGAAATAAACTGGGAATTATTAACCTATTTGTAGATGATGTAAATATAGGAGTTGCTGTTCTGATTTTGTAACATCCTTGCAGGCATAACCCTATAAAGTTGGTGCAAGTTTATAAGGAGATGTCACATATGTTCCAAGATGGCATAACCAAAGTGAGTTTCAATGAATGGAGTTCACCCATCATCATGGTGCCAAAGTCAGGTGAGACCCAAATGTTATGTGTGGACTATCACAAAGTCAATGTTGTTAGAAAGACTGGTGCATCTATGCATCTGCAGTTGGAGGACTATGTGGAAGAGTTTGGAAGAGCAACTTACATTTCCAAGTTGGACTTCCTCAAAGGATACTGACAGTAAACTTTGTCGGAAAGATCAAAGACAATTTTGTAACGCCAACTGGACTGCAGAATTTTAAAGTAATGCCGTTTGTGCAAAAAAAAATTCACTCGTATTCCAGAGGATAACGGACACGGTAATTGTTGGATACACAACAGTTTGGTGTGTGGTGTGCCTGGGACATTCATTCTCTCATGGATTGAATATTTACAGAATTTCTCGGGCTTGCTTGATCGAATAGGAAATTCAAACTGATTTGTAAATCTAACTGAAAGTATATCTGCCAAAGCCAAAGTCACCTTCCTGGGCTATGTCGTTGAATACGGAAAAATAGCCCCACGGGATGTGAAAACGAACGTTACGGGGTATTTTTATACATTGGTGACGAAAAGAGCAGTACGACGGTTTACCAGATTAAGTAACTTTTTCTGAAAGTTTGTACTGACTGTTAGAAGTGGGACTGCTCAACTCACCGAATTGCTAAAAACAGGCAAGAAACCTCAGCGAACACAAGAATTTCAAAATTTATTTAACAGCCTAAATATTTTGTTAACCATTGCCAAAGTATCAGCAACACATAATTACACGAAGGTTTTCAATGTGCCAGTGATGTGAATGTCACTCATCTTCTGTCCCTCTAATATCGACCTGTAAACCAGTTTCATTTGTATTCTGTGTTTATGGGGTTTAATTATCAGAACTATTGTGTATTTTTTTGAAAAGCATAAGTAAGTCTACTTTAGATAGCTAAGATCTGTGGGTATTTAATATTCTGTTCATTGTGTTTCATTCCTTAGTTTTGTGAATAATTTTCTCTCTGTTTTAAAAACTGGAAGGCAACCTAGCTAAAGTATTCTAAGTAAATCTTACTACACACTCAGGAAAACAAACAGCGACGTTACATTCTGAATTTCCTGCATAAAATGTTTGTAGTGGTCTGGCCTCGGAAAACGGGAATTATTTTTTCTCATTGCAGAGCTGATTGTGAGGAGACATGATTGACGTGTACAAAATAATGAGGAGCATGGAATTACAGATTGAAGGAAACAGTTGCTCTTGATCGATTACCAGGGTTTGTAGATTTCAGACAAGATGCAGAAAGCTTTGAATAGATTTGTCGGAAAACTTTATCAGTCTGCAGGTGGTAGACTCTGGAAGTCACTCTCTATAAAGATTATTTGGACATTGAACTTTCCATTCTTCTCTGAATGCATGGGCCAAGGAGTTTTAAAAAATGCTCAAAACCGAGCATTCCCGTGAGCAACAGTGATGCAATCGGTGGCTTTGCGAAATGGAAAGGTACCCATGACCAACGTGTGCGACTATTCGGCTTCAGTCCTGTGACGACTCTGGAACATTGACCCTCAGGTTCTCGTGGACATTTAATGAAGGCAGTCTTATTCCTGCAGATTAAAAACTCACACCTCATTTCGGTTGAAGAGAAATCAGTTTTTAAATGAGTAATGAATACCTGCATTTCCCTCGAGTCAGGTAGGACTCGAACGTACACTCTCCCGAAGCGAAGTCAGGCGCGTTATCCATTGCGCCACTGGCCAAACGCGCAGACAGCTGTATCAGAGCCATGATGTTAGCGCGGATATGATTAATAGCAGTGATGTGCACGAATTGAACAAGCAACAAAGATAATCACTGTCACTGCTTCAGTCCAATCTTTACCACCTTTCAAAGAAGGTTTTTGTTCCAAACAAAGGACACGGATGTCCATTATTTTCGTATCTGAAACATTTACAGCAAGTTAAGGGACAGAGGTGTTCATGGGGTACACTTTCCCATCAATCCAAATCACTAATACACAACCAAACGTCTCCCAACAACACCACATCCTCCTGGACCACAACAATGATTTCAAACAATATCATTTATTTTCATCTCTGTTCACACTAAAGATAGATAAACCAACAGTGACCTGATAAATTAAAACAAGATAAAACTGAACCAGGAATAGTGGCGGCTGACTGGGGTCTGTTTCTGGGATGGAGACTCAGGCAGTCTTTGGCTTAATTGGCGAGCCCAGAGCCACTGTGTTTGGGTCCAGAGTCATATAATGACCAAACAAAAAACCTCTAACTGGGCTCTAGCACCTAGTGTTTCCCTTCCCTTTCGCCCTCACTCACCAACTATCGATTGAAGACGACAACATTTCGTTCCAATGATCACTCGCCGCAAGCGTGCTCTCCAATCATGTCAACCCTTTGCATGCTGCAGGACCCATCCGAACTGATGATGTATAATGCCCAACAGCGTAGAAGAGGCAGTTCTACATGACCAAACTGTAGGCATTGGTGCTCCAACCAATCAGAGAAACTAATGAGCGCGCTGGGGGCTCTGATCAATCATAGAATGCTGTTGGGCTCAACTAATCTATCCAGAACATTCACATCCCAACGTTCAATCAAACTTCGCTTGAAAAATTCTTCCAGTTCAAAACACAATTGTTAATGATGACTCTGTTCCCTTTTCCGCAGGTGTAAGTGAGGGCTGCAGATCCTGGAGATCAGAGTCAGCATGAGAGTGGTGCTCAAGCGGACGTCTTCTTCACCCATCTAAAAAAATCAGCAGACAGTTCACCACAGTTTTCTATGAACAATTCTCTATGAAGAATTCTATTTTATCTTTCTTGAATGAAACACATATTTTAATTTCACGTGGCACCTCATTTTTGTCTGGTATGACCGTTTGCAACATCTGTCACACAGCTTCAAACGTTAATCTTGTCAGTACTGAATTAATTTACAAAACTTTCGCATGGCAAACTGAAAGTGTGCATACCTTCTAAAGATGAGGAAATATGTCTGAATGTCTGAATGTAACTTGGATATGCTCACTGGTGACAGGAAGCGGTGGAAGGTATACATTCCTTTCCACTTTCACCAATATTCCATTCCACTGAACTCCACAACTTGCCAGCAAAATGCAGGGCATTTTCTGTCGCGACCCTCTGGACCAGTATTCCTTGCATCCCAACAATTGCCCAGACAACACCATTCCATAAAATCACAGAAGTTGCGGCTTTACCACTTGGTAGGGCACCACCAATTATGACATGCAGCTCTGGTCACTGAATTTTGGAAAAATGTGAAATCTCTGGAAAGGGTTCAAAGGAGGTTTACTAGGATGGTGACAGGTGTGAATCGAATGTCTTACGAGCAAAGTCTGAGGAGACTGAGGTTGTTTTCATGGGAGAGAAGAAGGTTGGCAGGTGACGTAATCAAGATTTATATGATTATCAGAAGGTCAAATAGAGTGAAGCGTGTGAGCCTCTTTCCTCAGATAGCGAAGGCCAACATGAGGAGCTACAGCATTAAATTGAATGCTGATTGATTTAGGACAGATAACTGTGCTAATTTCTTCACACAGAGAGTAGTACCGGCGTGGATCAGCCTGCCTGCAACAGTCGTAGACTCACTGAATGTGAATTGGACATATATATGGATAATAATGTAACGATGAAGGTTAGATGGGCATCACATTTTTTTCACAGGTCAGTGCAAGATCGAGGACCGAAGGACCAACTGCACTGTAACGTTCTAATGTTTAAGCTAGAGGACCTGCTGGATTGCCATACCTCTCCTCACTGTGTGACTTTCCAGACACTGTTTTTAGTGATTTGGCAGCACTACTTTCAATCCAGGCAACTGGATTTCCTCCTCTGAATTTTATCACTGCACAATGGGGAGGGAAAACAGAGTCAGTGACAAAGCTGAGATCACCGACGTTCTGTATGGAATCAACAAAAATTATCTTGATATTCCAGTCTCCTGTGACTTCAATATTACACGGTGTTCCCAAGGCACTATTTCACACTCTGGTCTGCTGCTGTGCTCCTTCAAGGCACAGCACAAGCTGGAAGAACGGCACCTCATTTTCTACTGACAGACTATGCAGTCTTCAGGACCCAGCATCGAGTTCAATCATTTCAGAAACGTCCGCCTTCTTTCACATTCTTTTCGCACCCGCATGTCCCATTAGTTTCAAAAACGGATCATTGGACTCGAAACATTCACTCTCCTTTCTCTCTATAGATGTAAAAGAGCTGTTGAGTTTTGTTCAGACATTTTGTCTTTTCTTCAGAAAACGTTTTTCCATTGAAGGTTGCAGGAAGCGTCTGATTCCAGGAGAAGATGTTCAGAGGAGATGATAAGAATGACAAAGTGCTGGAACATTTCCACTGCAAAGGTAGACGAGCCAGCCTGGGGCTGTTTATCCAAGTGCAGAGAAGGCTGTGTGAGAAACTGATTAACGTGCACATATTATGAAGAAGAGAGATATGTGTGACAGAAATAAGCATGTTTTGGGAGTAATAATACGCAGTAGCATAGATTAACAGCAAGAGACAAGCGATTAAGCGGAAATTTAGAATAAATAATTTCAAACAGACAGTGGTATTTGTCTGGACTTCACTATCTGAAAGTGTGGCATAGCTACATGTCAGTAGAATATTTCAGCAGTGTTTAGACAAACACTTGAATAGCCAGAGCACACTTGGATAAGCACCTGGTACTGGAAAGTGTGACGAAAGGAGACCTACGTGAGATGGGAGTCCGGAGGCAAAGGCAACCCTGTGTGCTTAAAAATGCCTGCTAGCGCGGCTCTGTGGCGCGAGAGAAAGCCCGTTGGATTTCCTCGTGATTGCTGAAGTTGACATTCCAAGATCATCGATATGCGTCTCAGCAGAATCGTGGTTTAGTTCTTGGTTTGATATGTGATCAGACCAGACTCGGCTGCTCCATTGCAAAACCTGCAATATTGGAGCAGGAACCCAAATGCCTTGAAACGGACCTTCTTTATGCGCACAAATGAATAATTTCGATGTCTATTGAAGATAGAGCTCGATTATTATATCTGTTAGCCAGTAGGAAACACGATGATGTGGATAGGCTGAAAAAGAATTAACATACTGGCTCAGCCATGATGATATCGAATGGCGGGGCGGGGCAGGAGCGGTGTGAAGAATGGCCTCCTCATGTTCCGTCCTGACTGGGCTGTTTCTGGCCCAGGTCTTTAAACACTAACATAATGAGAGCAATGTGAATCTACAGCAAGAAATATTAAGGTCTCACGTGTACCTCGCTGCCCTCTCAGCTGGATTAGACAAATCCTGTCGCAGCTTCAGATCAGAAAGTGGAGATTTCTGATTGCTTTGTCATGCTGAACAGACGCTTCCAGGGGGACCAATGGAGCAGGCGTCCACGTGGATTCTGGGGATTCAGGGGCAGACTCGCCCTTGCAAGGCTGGAATTCTGACCAAGGTAATGAATATGAATATCTGACATTTTGAATATTACTCTGGATTTTTGCTACTTTGCACTGTGGTGGCATAGTGGTTCATTAATTAGCATTGCTGCCTCACAGTCTTGGGCAACTGACTGTGTGAATTTTGCACGTTCTCCCTGTGACTGCGTGGGTTTGCTGAGGGTACTCCGGTTTCGTCCCTCAATACTAAGATATGCAGGTCATTTCAATTGGTCATGCTAAATTTCCCGTAGTGTTCGGTGCATTTTTCAAGGGAAATGGGTCTGGGTGGGTTGGGCCGAATGGCCTGTTACAACACTGTAGGGAATGTAATCTAATCTAAACTGGAATTCAATTAGATCTTGCATAGAATTGCGCTCTGTATACGATTTATACAAACCATGCAACGTGCTCTTTGATGTCGTAATGCTGAAGATTATTGACGTTGTGTGCAATGTTGGTCAATGTATCATATGAACGTTCCAAAGGAAATTTTTGCAATGTCAGTGAATCGAATTCTGTGACGATTTGAAACTGATGGAAGGAAAATCCCAGTACAGTAGTGACCAAAAATTGCCCGTGATCAACGCAGGAAGCCACGGTAAACTTATATTCAGTAACCCCTCCCCCATTCACCTATTGTACTCTCTGCCATTTTCTCCCCCCCTCCCACCCCGCCCCCGCCAACCTCTAGCTTATCTCTCCACGCTTCAGGCTCTCTGCCTTTATTCCTGATGAAGCGCTTTTGCCCGAAACGTCGATTTCGCTGCTCCCCGGATGCTGCCTGAACTGCTGTGCTCTTCCAGCACCACTGATCCAGAATTATATTCAATAACATCTTTTTTCACCACGTTTTTCTCTGTCCTTTTCCTGAACCTGATGTGACATAATGGATGATCAATAATCAGTACAATCACCTCTGATGTGTGTTTCAATTCAGATCCACAGCAAAAAATTGAGTAATTGAATTTCTGGCCTCAGTGGCAAGAACAGGAGCCGTTGAACGTCCTCTGATGCCAGCTCTATTGGGGAAATTGATCAGGTTGCCGTGCTTCTATAGCAGACTGGAGGTGTCTGAGCTGCCAAATTTGAGAGATTGATCCACGCCAGGCGCTCATTTCACTGATATTGGCCAGGATGATTGCAACATCAGGCTGAGAACAGCTCGAGGACCGAATATTACTGTACAATAAAGGCTCTTTGGCCCTTGATGTTACACCCAACGCGATCCTAATTAAATGTCAAACCGAACGACATTTTATAATTATGACTCAAAAGATTATCCCCGATCATTGAAAAGCCCTAAAAGTTAGTGCATCTCCGACTGTTGAATTCTAGGCGTTCTGCACCTTTTCTACTCACTAAGAATAGAACATGCCTCGGCATCTATCAGCCGCAATTTAAAGCTGTGTGCCCTTGTGCCAACCATCACCATTTGTAAAAAAAAAGTCCTTCACTGTCCACCTTAAGAAAGCATCTGATCATCTGGTATGTCTCTATTAAATCATCTCTCAAACGTTTTCTCTCTGTCATAAACAGCCCGAGTTCCCGCAGTCTCTCCTCGTAAGACTTGCTCTCCATAAAAGTCAGCACGGCAGTTAATCTCCTCTGCACCCTTTCCAATGTTTGCACATCCGTCCGATGATGTGGCGATCAGAACTGTATGCAATTCCACAATTGCGGCCACCAGAGAATTTTGGAGTGCAACATGACCTCATGGCTCTGAAACCCAACCTCTCTCCCAATAAATCAATCATTCCGTGCTCCTTCCAAACAAACCTGTCAACACGGGTGGTAACTTGCAGCGTTTTTTGCACAGTAACGCCGAGGTCTCTCTGCTCAGCTTAACTTCCAAGAATATTACTTTGAGCACAGAACTCTTTCTTCTTATTGCTGCTTCCAAAGTGAATGACCTCACATTTTCCCACATTAATTTCTATTTGACACCACTGAGCTCAGCTCTGCAGGTTATTCATGTCCCACTGCAACCTGCAGTAACGTTTGGCGCTGTTGAGAACTCCACTGAGCTTCGTGTCACAGGGAAATTTACTGACCCATCATTCCATGCCCTAATCCAGGCTATTTATAAAAATGACAAACAGCAGTGGACCGAAAAAAAACCTTCTGCGAAACCACTAGTTTCTGAAATCCAGAACGAATAATTCCCATCAACTACCCATTATGTCTTTTTTCAGCTAGCCAGTTTCTGATCCAAACCAATAAAAAAAACCTTCAATCATACGCCTATGTATTTTATGCAGTAGCCTACCGTGGGGAATATTACCAATGCCTAAGTGAAAACTATATCCACCATTTTAATCGCTTCACCCTCATCCACCTAATAGCTCAAATTCTCAAAGAGCTCAATCAGGTTCGTGAAGCACAAACTACTCTTCACAAAATCGAATTGACTATCCCGAAACAACTTTTTCCTTATTAGATGATCATAAATCCCATCTCTCATAACTTTTTCCAACACTTTATCTGCAACGAAACTGAGGCTCAATGTTCTGCAATTATCAAAGTTCTCCTCCTCTTCTTGGAGAAGGGCTCAATATTTACTAATTTTGAGTCTTCTCGCACTAATCAGAGAGACGCCGATGACACAAAGTCCACAGTTAAATGTCTCCACCCATGATTCCCAGAGAATCCTAGGAAACATCTCATCAAGCCCAACGGACAGATCTTTTTTCACACTTTCAAGAATTGCCAACACAAACTCCTTACGAACATTAATTTCGTGTATTCTAATAGGTTGTATCACAATATTCTCCTCGACAGCATTGCCTTTTTTCAATTGTGACACAGATGAATAGGTACCACCTATTCCGATCACCAAAGTGCTCACTTCCCTCCACATCGAACAGATTGGTACATTACCCTGTACCAATTCCAACGTGGCTTTGCTTCTTGTTGGCCTGACTATATGCTTTGTCAGGAAATCCTCCTGCACACATTGGACAAAAACTTACCGATCAGATTTACTCAAACTATAAACTTTCCAATCATTATTGGTAAAGTTAAAATTCCCCATAACAACTACCCGTTATTTTCGCTCCTATTCAGAATCATCTGTGCAATCTTTTCCTCTACATCTCTGGAATGTTTCAGTGGGCTATTGAAAACTCCATTTACAGTGACCTCTCCTTTCCTGAGTCTAATATCAGATCTTTCTAGCACAGTAGACTCCGTAGAGTGCTCATCAAATATTCTTTTCGCTCCCGTAATGCTGTCCTTGGCTAATCATGCCACACCTCGCCCTCCTTAGCAACCTTCCTTGTTCTTACTGAAAAATCGGAACTGCGGCACTAGGAACTCCCAGTCCTTTCACTGCCATTCATGTCTCTGAAATGGGCACAACGTCGAACTCCCAGTTAACAACCCATATTCTAAGTTCATCTACCTTATTCCAGATGCTCCTGGCGATGAAGTAAACACACTTGGAACCATCTTCATCCTTGCCAGTACCCTCTTGCAAACCTAGTTATGTCCTCACTACTCAAAACCTGCTGTAAAACTGACCTGCAATTCATGTTCCCATTGTGCTGCTGAGTTCACGTAAACCCTCCGGAAGAGCATTAGAAAATTATCCCCCCTCCCCTCACCACCTCCAGAATATTGGTTCTCCTGTGGTTCAGGTGAAAATTATCCTATTTTTTGTGGTACCACCTACTTCAGAATAAGGCACAATTGTCCAGGTATGCAAATCCTGCCCCTCTGTATCATCCTGGTAGCCTTATGTTCAAAAGCTCTCTACCTTTTCTTCATCTCTGCACGACGTGTCATGGGTAACAAATCAGAGAGAACAACTCTGTTTGATCTAGATCGAAGATGTCACTCTGGCTCACTGAATTTCAGCCTTATATGGCATTTCTTACCAATGTTGTTGTTTCATATGTGGAAAATGACTTGGGATTACTCCTCCTCTCCCTTAAGAATCGCACAAACACGATGCGAGACATTACAAGCCCTGGGAGCTGGGAGGCAACATACCAGTCATAAGTGTGTCCCCACCCACTGAATTTGCAATCTGTTTCTCTCACGATGAAGTCTCCAAAAATAATGCTCTCTCCCTGTTCCCCCATCTCTTTTGAGCAACAGGAACAAACTTTGTGCGAGAGACCTGTACCCCATGTGTTATCCCTCCTAAGTTATTCCCCCTCAAAAGTATCTATAACGGTATGCTATGCTTACAACCGCATAGCATACCTAAGGTGTTACAGCCTGCCGAAAACTCCTCTCAATTATCTCCTCAGTCTCCTGAATAATCCAACGTCCAGCTTCAGTTTCGATCGACACTTACCAAGAAACTAGAGTTGGATGCACTTCCCACAGATGCAGATACTTGGGACATTACTAGTGACTCTTGCCTCCCACATTCTACAGGAAGAGCATTCATTTGGCTGACCATCAATTCCCAACGTTCTGAATTCTTACACATCCACACACACACCGACACACACACACACACACACACACACACACACAAACACACACACACATACACACACATACACACACACACATACACACACACGCGTTGCAATAGAATGTTGCAATAAAGCAGCATTCACTCTAAAGATCTAACTTCTGATTTTGTGGAGTGGACTGCTCTTGGGAAATGCCTCCGGTACATACGACCACACAGAAATATTCCCGAGGAGAATATTCAACTCTTAATAGAGATACAGGGGTGATGTTTAAGACGGATTCGATTTCTTAAACCGCTCATCACACACTGTGTTAAATTGTGAAAAGGATGTTTATATCGTTTCATGTTATTGCAATTGCTTCAAAATCATACAGGTTATTAAAACAGGACAAAAAGAATGATATTTATCTCTTTGGATATTTTCAATGTTGTTGGAAAAATTCTAATCGAAATGATATATCTTTTTAAAATTACTACTGTGAAGCTTAGAGAATTCAAACAGGAATATGTTTCGAGTCTTGTCACGGGATATTTTTGGGTGAGATAAGTGAGCAGCAAATTCACTCAATACCTCCTCTGTGATTGCAACCAAATGTCCAATGCAACAGATGAAAAAAATTGTGTGTTTCTCAGCAGGTCAGTTCCACCTCACTATGGCATAATATCCCTTTGATTCTCGCCATCGTCTAATAGATTAGGTGAGTGGGGATATCAGGATCATAATGGTAAAATGAGACGTTGCGAGAATTAATCTCACAATATTGGGAACACTTTGTATCATAAAACAGTTATGCAGCAGACTGAGCTAAGTAGCTTCCCTTTAATGCTGAGCTAAAACAAATAGCTCAGTTCTTTTAAAATTTAAAGAAGTTCACTTAGATCGAGCTGCCAAACCGTTCATAATAATTTCACATTTAGTCGTATTCAGTTATATGTGTTATACAATTACTTTCCAATTAACGTTAACCAATTAGAGAGTGTGTACTTAACACAACCCCATCCCTACAGAGCAGACCCTCTGTCCCCGTTAAATTCATTCCTTGTGTGTCTGTACGCGCCTGAAATTACTTTTCTCTGAAAAAAAGAAATAATTCCCAATTTCAAAAACATTACAATAAAAAACAAGTCATGCTCCAAACCTTTCTTTATCATTCATCACTGGTTTCGAAGTTGTAAACTCCAGTTTTAGAGCCATCTGTGTGAGGAAATTTTCTTTCTGTTTACTCTCACCAAATTCACATCATCTGGAAAATTTCTGTATGGACACACATCACTTTTTCCTGGTTTCAGGCCACGCGATCTATTTGTCTGCTTCACCACCCCATGAAACCCCGCCTTTTCTTTTCTAATGGCTTTCTCCCGCAGGATCTCAGTGGATTCCTTTGCAATGTTTTTATTTCCAAGTAAACGCTGTTCATTCTTCCTGACGTCTTCTGATTCCAGGAATATCCCTCCATGTGTTTTGCCAGGTCTTTATATCCCAGTAAAGTCCGACTACAGAAAAAATGCTGTGTCCAGTTCAACACAGGCAAACCCACTCTAATGGTGTATAATGCCATTACCAGTGTAGGGAGGATGGAGCTATTTCAGTCACAGCTGATTCATTTAGTTGTCGCATAATGGATCAATCCCTCAGGAGGAAGTGACTGTTATTCCTCACTTTTGTCCTTTCTCTGAAAATTTTGAGTGGGTAAACAGGCAAAGTCTTTTCCCTGAGGTGGGGTAGTCCAGAGCTGGAGGGCATAGGTTGAGGGTGCTAGGGGTAGGATGTGAAAGAGGCCTGAAGGGCAACCTCTTCACACAGATGCGGTAGTGTATGGAAACAGCAGAGTAAAAAATGAGGTCTGCAGATGCTGGAGATCACAGCTGCAAATGTGTTGCTGGTCAAAGCACAGCAGGCCAGGCAGCATCTCAGGAATAGAGAATTCGACGTTTCGAGTATAAGCCCTTCATCAGGAATGAGAGAGAGTAGCCAAGCAGGCTAAGATAAAAGGTAGGGTGGAGGGACTTGGGGGAGGGGCGATGGAGGTGGGATAGGTGGAAGGAGGTCAAGGTGAGGGTGATAGGCCGGAGTGGGGTGGGGGCGGAGAGGTCAGGAAGAGGATTGCAGGTTAGGAGGGCGGTGCTGAGTTGAGGGAACCGACTGAGATAAGGTGGGGGGAGGGGAAATGAGGAAACTGGAGAAATCTGAATTCATACCTTGTGGTTGGAGGGTTCCCAGGCGGAAGATGAGGCGCTCCTCCTCCAGCCGTCGTGTTGTTATGTTCTGCCGGTGGAGGAGTCCAAGGACCTGCATGTCCTCGGTGGAGTGGGAGGGAGAGTTAAAGTGTTGAGCCACGGGGTGATTGGGTTGGTTGGTCCGGGCGGCCCGGAGGTGTTCTCTGAAGTGTTCCGCAAGTAAGCGGCCTGTCTCACCAATATAGAGGAGGCCACATCGGGTGCAGCGGATGCAATAGATGATGTGTGTGGAGGTGCAGGTGAACTTGTGGCGGATATGGAAGGATCCTTTGGGGCCTTGGAGGGAAGTGAGTGTGGAGGTGTGGGCGCAAGTTTTACATTTCCTGCGGTTGCAGGGGAAGGTGCCGGGGGTGGAGGTTGGGTTGGTGGGGGGTGTGGATCTGACGAGGGATTCACGAAGGGAGTGGTCCTTGCGGAACGCTGATAGGGGAGGGGAGGGAAATATATCCTTGGTGGTCCATCTGCTTCCCCAGCACCTGTCTACGGAACCGACTGATCCCACACGGACTCCGAACTACATTCCAACCAACAAAATTTGGACCCAACCAGGACAACCTGTACCTACAACAACTCCGAAGCCTCCAGCAACAGACCTCCCTCCGGATCCTCCGCTCCACCCTTGCAGCCATGCGTCGCCACTTACACTCTCTGCAATCAGCCCTACCCCAGCTCAGGACAACACTCTCACAAACCTGCAAAGGACCCCTGCTGTTTTTCGTCTACAGAAGAATCCACAAACTCAACAAACAGTTCTTCCTAGCCATATTAGAGATTAAAGACAGTAAGTACCAAAAACTTTCATTTACTCAACCCCACACTCGTGGCTCCTCAACTATTCCAGAATCTTCCACAGGCCTGTTGGACGCCATTACACATGTTGCCTCCACAGCGCCCGCGGCACCAAAGGCCGCCGCCGGCCGTGACGTCACTTCCGCCCCCACCGACCTCGGAGCCCCCGCGATCGCCGCCCCAACAACTGCCACGGTGACCACCGCACACACAAACGCTTCCACGATCGCCGACGGACCCGCGACCCACGCGGCCACCGGGAATGACCACCATTCCTCCGTCGCCGCAACCGTTTCCGCCCCTCCGGTTGCCGTCGGAGCAGCCACTTCCGCCCCCACTGACATCACTAACCTGAGGGAGCACAAATCCTCAGGTTTCCCCGCCCCCACGCCGTCTTTCGTCACTACACGTAACCCCGCCCCCACGCAAATCCTCGTCACCACGCATAACCCCGCCCCCACGCCGTCCTTCGTCACTTCACGTAACCCCGCCCCCACGCTTATTTCCGTCACGACGCATGACCCCGCCCCCACGCTTGACTCCGCCCCCACATCGAGCAACGTCACCACGTCTAACTTCGCCCCTACTTCGATCTCTGTCCCCGCCCCTAACCCCGCCCCCAGCCCCAGCTCCAGTCCCACACCAGGTCCTAGCACCCAGCCTTGCCGGATTTTCACCATCCCTCCAGATCTCCCCCTCTCTGAGGATGAAAGATCAGTCCTCAGCAGGGTCCTCACCTTCATTCCCCGACACCCTCGGATTAATGAGTTCAACACGCGGCGAGATATTGAACAATTCTTCCGCCGCCTTCGCCTCCGTGCCTACTTTCACAACCAAGACTCCCGCCCACCCTCTAACGACCCCTTCTCCCGCCTTCAACACACCCCATCCACCTGGACACCCCGTGCTGGCCTCCTACCCGCCCTCGACCTCTTTATAGCCAACTGCCACCGTGACATTAACCGACTCAACCTGTCCACCCCTCTCACCCACTCAAACCTCTCACCCTCAGAAAGTGCAGCCCTCACTCCGCGGTTTAGTTTGGCGCACTGACCTGTATACCGCTGAAGCCAAACGCCAGCTCGCGGACGCCTCCTCTTATCACCCCCTTGACCACGACCCCACCTCCCACAACCAAACCATCATCTCGCAGACCATCCAGGATCTCATCACCTCAGGGGATCTCCCATCCACCGCCTCCAACCTCATAGTCCCACAACCCCGCACCGCCCATTTCTACCTCCTGCCCCAAATCCACAAACCTGCCTGCCCCGGCCGACCCATTGTCTCAGCCTGCTCCTGCCCCACCGAACTCATTTCCCAATACCTCGATACGGTCCTGTCCCCTTTAGTCCAAGAACTCCCCACCTACGTTCGGGACACCATGCACGCCCTCCACCTCCTCCAGGATTTTCGCTTCCCCGGTCCCCAATGCCTTATTTTCACTATGGACATCCAGTCCCTGTACACCTCCATCCCGCATCACGAAGGACTCAAAGCCCTCCGCTTCTTCCTTTCCCGCCGCACCAACCAGTACCCTCCCACTGACACCCTCCTTCGACTGACTGAACTGGTCCTCACCCTGAATAACTTCTCTTTTCAATCCTCCCACTTCCTCCAAACTAAAGGAGTTGCCATGGGCACCCGCATGGGCCCCAGCTATGCCTGCCTATTGGTAGGATATGTGGAACAGTCCATCTTCCGCAACTACACTGGCACCACCCCCCATCTTTTCCTCCGCTACATCGATGACTGCATCAGCGCTGCCTCGTGCTCCCACGAGGAGGTTGAACAGTTCATCAACTTTACGAACACCTTCCAAACCGACCTGAAATTCACCTGGACTGTCTCAGACTCCTCCCTCCCCTTCCTAGACCTTTCCATCTCTATCTCGGGCGACCGACTCAACACTGACATCTATTATAAACCGACTGACTCCCACAGCTACCTGGACTACACCTCCTCCCACCCTGCCCCCTGTAAAAACGCCATCCCATATTCCCAATTCCTTCGTCTCTGCCGCATCTGCTCCCAGGAGGACCAGTTCCAACACCGCACAGCCCGGATGGCCTCCTTCTTCAAGGAACACAGATTCCCCCCAGACGTGATCGACGATGCCCTCCACCGCATCTCCTCCACTTCCCGCTCCTCCGCTCTTGAACCCCGCTCCTCCAACCGCCACCAAGACAGAACCCCACTGGTTCTCACCTACCACCCCACCAACCTCCGCATACAACGTAACATCCGCCGCCATTTCCGCCACCTCCAAACGGACCCCACCACCAAGGATATATTTCCCTCCCCTCCACTATCAGCGTTCCGCAAGGACCACTCCCTTCGTGACTCCCTCGTCAGATCCACACCCCCCACCAACCCAACCTCCACCCACGGCACCTTCCCCTGCAACCGCAGGAAATGTAAAACTTGCGCCCACACCTCCACACTCACTTCCCTCCAAGGCCCCAAGGGATCCTTCCATATCCGCCACAAGTTCACCTGTACCTCCACACACATCATCTATTGCATCCGCTGCACCCGATGTGGCCTCCTCTATATTGGTGAGACAGGCCGCTTACTTGCAGAACGCTTCAGAGAACACCTCCGGGCCGCCCGGACCAACCAACCCAATCACCCCGTGGCTCAACACTTTAACTCTCCCTCCCACTCCACCGAGGACATGCAGGTCCTTGGACTCCTCCACCGGCAGAACATAACAACACGACGGCTGGAGGAGGAGCGCCTCATCTTCCGCCTGGGAACCCTCCAACCACAAGGTATGAATTCAGATTTCTCCAGTTTCCTCATTTCCCCTCCCCCCACCTTGTCTCAGTCGGTTCCCTCAACTCAGCACCGCCCTCCTAACCTGCAATCCACTTCCTGACCTCTCCGCCCCCACCCCACTCCGTCCTATCACCCTCACCTTGACCTCCTTCCACCTATCCCACCTCCATCGCCCCTCACCCAAGTCCGTCCTCCCTACCTTTTATCTTAGCCTGCTTGGCTACTCTCTCTCATTCCTGATGAAGGGCTTATGCTCGAAACGTCGAATTCTCTATTCCTGAGATGCTGCCTGGCCTGCTGTGCTTTGACCAGCAACACATTTGCAGTATGGAAAGAGCAGCCAGAGGAAGTGCTGGAAGCTGGTGCAATTGCAGCTATTTAGAGGGATTTGAATGGGTATATGAATAGGAAGGATTTGGACGGATATGGGCCAGGTGCTGGCAGGTAGGACAAGACTGGTTTGGGATATCTGGTCGGCATAGACGGGTTCGACTGAATTGTCCGTTTCTATGCTGCACAAGTTCAGAAATAGGCCATTTAGGGCAACAAATCTACACCGACCCTCCAGGGAATAGCACTCCAAAAACAATTACCTAGCTTATGACTCTCCATTCGCTCCTGAATTAGTCAACTTACCTACAGTTGACCGAGTTGGAGTCAAAGTAGGCCTCTGGCGCTGTAAGGCAGTAGCGCTAACCAGTGAGCCACTGTGCAGTCCTGCAGCAAATTTGCAAGTCACATGCAAACGCGTGTGAAATGCAATCCCTATCAGAGATGCTCTGCTTCTGTTGTTTTACCTGACAGGAACAATAATTCCTGATTCCCTGACTAGGAAATGAACCCAAACCACAATGGTGGAAGCGTTGAATCAAAAAACGCTAATCAACCAGGTTGCACAGCTGGTGCAAATGCATCTTCTCTTAACATAATAGCTTTGTTTATCTGCGATGAGAAGTTTCTTCCAAAAAAGGATGTTCGTGACAAACCTAGTTTAATGCACGATGTCATTTCCACTCATCAAACATCCATACATTCTCATTTCCAGTTTGCAGTGTTTGGCCCGCAGTCTGGCGTCTGAAGTGTTCATCTGAATGATACTTTCCCTGCAAACCATTCATCTCAAAAAAAAACAACATATGGGAGTGAAGTCAGATTCGGTTAGATTTGTTCATGACCCAAAAGAGAACTGAACCTCATTTTCACCTATAAAGGTAAATATACAGACACACCTGGCGAGAGTGACAAAAGCCTCAGGAGAGTCCGACTTCATGAGGAACTTCACCATTTGGCTTCTTCTTCCTTCACTTTAGACTTTAAAACCAGAGCCTGTTTTCGTAAGCAGAGGGGTAATCAGGCCGTAGGCTGCCATTCGAGGACAGGCCCAGATATGAAGAATTGATACATGCTGAAAGTAAACCTCCTGAGGCAGCGTGGCTTCCTGTGATCTTTCCGCCTCCTGCCTGTTTACTTCGTAGTTGTTTAGTCGCTACATAAGGAACAGAATCATTAATTCGCTTACCTGTACGTTTCCTCCGCCACTGTTTCCACGTTGCTCTACGGCTTCTACAGTCTCACGTTGTTCTTCCTGTCAAACTGGAGCATTCTTCGGGTCAGCTGCGTGTTATTCTCATGTTCATCGAAGTGGAACTGCAAACTCAAACAGATTAGCCCTGGAGAAAATGGCTTCACGTTTTTTCATCAGAAAGAATTATGAACAACAGTGAGAAAGCACGCTCGGATGTTTGCTGCAGTATATGAGCGAAAACGCAGCAAAGTCCCAGTGGGACTCGAGCTCGTGGCCACTGGCAAACAAGGTTAGAGCTGTAATCACTGAGCTGCAGAGCCATGTGCGAAAGTGGTGCTTTTTAAAACTGATATAACAATGATGACGTCTCGCAGAACAAACTCCATCAACCGAGGTTTGTGATGCAAACTGAGATTTGTGGTGTAAAATACTACTTGAAACCTACTCGTTTGATCATTTGTTTGATATAACACTTTGTCAGCTTCGCAATATCTCCTGATACGACTGCAATCAAGATGTGCTTAAACTCCAGTCAGAGGAAAGCCTTTGAATTTCCATTATATGAAAGGCACGATACAGTATTGATACAATGTTACTGCCGTTGATTTGAACATGTATCAGTTTTTCTTCTTCACTTGGTGAGTAACACATTTCCTAACGGTATTATGAGATCTCCTTCATGAAGAGAATTCATACTTTATGGCTTTGATACATGAAATTTATGGCGACCGACAAAAACGAGTTAAAATCAAGCATGATCAAAAGGTTGGAATTCGAGGGAATGCAGACATCTGAGACAGCACTGTTTAAAAAAAAGTCTTGGATGTCGGATTCGCTGACTGGGTTGGCATTTAGTGACCACCTCTAATTGTTCATGAGATGGCTGTAGGACATTACAACGATAAATGGAGCGGAGACAGTGAAAAGATTTGAATAAACTGACGAAAACTTTGATAATTAGCTGAGCCGTGATGGATGAACAACCCCTGTTGTGAATTCTCCCACGGGCATCAGATTTGTTCGAAGACCTCAGGATTGCATCATTGGGTGAACAGTCTGCAACTTCATCCCTTCCACCATGTGGGAGCTCATGTGGAAAGGTAAAGCTGCGAAGGCAGCAGCACACGGTTGTGAAAATATGCGGTGCTAAAAACGTCATACAGATAAGTCATGATTAAACACTCTACAGCCATCAAGTACAGGCTTGCAAAGAGGCAGAGGGCGTGTGACCAGAGGGGGAGATGAGAAGATGGATGGAAGTGCATTAGGATAGTTTAGACCAAAGGAATGGAAGAGAGTTTGAGCTGCAGAAGAGCAGAGACGTCGAAGAACCGTATGATATCAATAAGGGACAAGTATGCATTCATGGGGAGGTATCTCACCATGATCATGACGTGACTCGTTCAGACTCAGACAATAGCCAAGGAGAAATTGAGTCAGTGGTAAGGCAATTTCTACATCAACGTGGCCAATGCTGCCTTACACCGCATCTCATCCACTTCCAGCAACTCTGCAGTCAAGACCCACACTCCAACTTTGACAAATGTAAAATCCCCCGGTCATTACCTTCCACCCCACCAATCTCCGTTGAGATCATATCATCCTCCACCATTTCCAGTATGTGCAAACGGACTCCACTAACAAACATGTATTTCCTTCCCCACCACAAGACGTTTTCTATGAAGATAATTCCCTCCGTGACTCCCTTGTCAGCTCTACGCCACCCACCAAACGACCCTCCCCTCCAGGCACCTTCCCATTCCATCAAAGGATTTGCAAAATCCACCCACACATTCGCTTTAACTCTGTCCAAATACTCAAATGATTCTTCCACATCCATCAGAGTTTTACTTGCAAATCCTCACATTACATTTACTCTATCCGTTGCTCCCAATGAAGTCTCCTTTACATTGGAGAGACAGGATGCCTAATTGGAGAGCGCTTCAGAGAACATCTCCGGGACACCCACACCAAGCGACATCACTGCCTGTAGCAGAGCACTTTAACTTTCCCTCCCATTCAACCAAGTGCATGCAGGTCCTGGGTATCCACCATCGCTGGACTTTTACCACCCGACGCCAGGAGGAAGAAGGCTTCATCTTTCATATTGGGGCCGTTCAACCACACGGCATCAATGTGAACCTCAATATATTTCTCATTTCAACTCCGCCATCTTATCCCAGTTCAATCGTTTCATGTTGGCACCGCTCTGATGAACTTTCCTATCTGTCCATCTTCCTTCTCGCCGATCCACTCCACCCTACTCACTGACCTAACACCATTTCCCCACCTCAAGCGACCTTTCACACTCTCAGATACCTTGCCTCCTCCTATTTATCTTTCTATCGCCTCGGCTCACAAGCCTCTTTCCAAATGAAAGACTCTTGCCTGAAACGTCGATTCTCCTGCTCTTCGAATGCTACCTGTCCTGCTGTGCTTTTCCAAGACCACACACTCTACTCATTTGCGAGGCACTGGATTTGTGTTGGGGAATGAAGACAGAGGCCTCAGTTTTGCATGATTCAATTGTAGGAAATGTCTGCTCCAACAGGTTAATAATTCAAACCTTATTTCGGCTTTGGAACACTGTGGTAGATTAGCAGGCATGTGAATTTGAAGCCTGCCAGTCTTGCTCCAGAACCAAGTGGAAAGCTTAACTGCCAGCTCTGGACCGTCATCAAGCGCATCATCCACACTCTGACATTGTGCTTGCGCGCGTGCTTAATGTTGGCATTCTGCAGAGTTGTGATCTAAAGACGGAAATGACCAATCGTACTCATGTTCACAAGATGAATAACCAGAAAGGATAGCCACCTTTACTGCTTCATTCCAAGATCCACTCTTTGTGCAACGGCAAGTTTTGTAATGAAAAAACATTCATCCTCATGAAACTTCCATTCACTTTATGTCTACTCAGTCATTCAATGGGATCTCAGCTCATCTGATGTAGTTCAAATTCACTTTACTGATTGTGCTCCATTACAGGTGATAAACTAATGCCGAATCATAACATCGAATTCCCGCTAATTTTCGAAGTTTGAGAGTATTTTAACAACCTGTGCGAGTTTACAAGAAATTGAATAAAATGAATCGAGCAAAAAAAAATTTCTTGCTGCCCAGAGCAGCTTTAGTCAAATGAGAAAGTTCAGAGAGCAAAAAAAAACTCACTTTCTCTCTGTGCAGATGTAAATAGAAGCTGCTCCATGAAAAGTTGGAACTGCCAGCTTGATGTCCCAATGCTCCCTGTTTCGTGTCAATGGAAGCTGCTGCAGTCGGGTTTGGAGCTCCCAGCCTCATGCGACGTGCACAACCTCAACAGAAGCTGTTCCACGCAATGTTGGAACTCCCAGTCCCTGGCATTTCAAGTGACTCTATACTTTCAGAGAAATACTTCACACTCACTGATGTCACTACTGAACCCATATCCACTAGTTCATCTCCATCCCCATTTCCAGTTTAATTTTCTCTGCTGCACCACACAGTTTCTTGTACCACGCCTGAAAACTGGAGCGATATGATATTCCACAGCAGTGGTCACTTCCTTGAATGAGGAAATTAGTAAAGTAGCCGATGGTCAACTGCATTTATTTTTCAGAAATACATTCCAGCAGTTCCCTGCGCTATTCCCTGACGTTTTAATTTTCTGGAGAAATATATCAATTTTCGGTTTCAACAAACAAAGTGATGAAATATGTATCGGCTCTAGAGATACTGAAGTTAACCATTCATCACAGCAGGAGCTTGCATGTCTCACTCACTGTCTGTCAAGTATTCCTACTGTTCATGTGTTTCTATTCCTAACATATCCTCTGCCACGATCTTTACAGTTTTTTTGCATAATGCTATTCCATGTGGTGCCGGTATCGTGCAGTGGTTAGCGCTTTGCAATGTGGCAGCAGAGAGATCATCTCCAATTTGACTTCCAGTATTGTCATTTGTTACCATTTTATGCAGATTAAGACATGCTTAACAAATGCAGGATGGAATCAATCTTTCTAACATGAAAATATTCGTCGAGGTGATGAGGCCCTTTTACATCTCTGCTTTCTATGTATCAGGATTCAAACCCACCCATTCTCGGAGATTTCTCCCCATCCCACGATCAGTAACCCTGCTTTAGGTCCATCCTCCAATTTCACTGAGGCATTTGGCAATCAAGCAATGGCATTGCCGTTGTTCTGTCTGTGTAGCTGCAGTCAATGTTCTTGTACAAATGTGACCCAATCTCACAATTAGGACCTGACAATCAGTCGATCCATTTATATCCTGCTGTTGTGAGAGCAGTGCTCATTTCGGAACTTTTTCCTGACATGTACCAGAGATCACTGGAACATCAGGCTCAGGAAAAGGACACAATGCAGTATTCAGCAAACGATTTTTTTAAACGATCAGTTTCCCTATTCTAGTCTCAATGGAGAAGCGGAGATTGTCAGGAAACATGATTGAAATGTGCATAACAATGAGAGTTAAGGCAAGTTCGGCTGAAGGAAATGTTTATTCTCGGTCAAATACCAAGGGGTGTAGACTAAATGTATGGCGTAGAAAGTTTTCAGTAGATAAGCAGCAAATAATTCATCCACTCATTGTGATAAAATCAACACAACCCTCAGAGGCATTCAGTCTGTATTTGTGATGATAAGGCATACAAGGCAAAGGGATGGAAAAATGAATGAAGACAGTCAAGCAGCTGTTTCTTCCAAGAATGCATCCAACGCGTTTGAGAGCTGCCACCCTCCTTGGTCTGACCACTGTACTCGTCACTGGTCGTGTCGTGGTTCTGAATTGCCACTTTTACAATTGCGGTCCGGGTTCAATTCCCTGTAATGGCACTTTTGTTCAGCATCAACATCATGGCCATCTGTGGTAGGATTGCTTTCAATGCTTTGAATCAAACAATGTATCTACGAACATCAGAGTCAACGTCCCAGCCTCTTAAAGAAGGAGAAGGTGCCTTGGCACTCCATGGACCAACATGAAACTGAGATCTTTATTTTGTTTCCTTACCATTTCGAGAAGCCACAGCGATTGGTTCGTTGGCTCTGTGAAATTAAAAAGTGCAGATTCGCAGTATGTGGGAATATTTGGTCTTCCTCACTTCTGATGACACTGCGACACTGTAATGTTCTCGGGGACGTGTACTGAAAGAGGTTCTCGTGTCTGTATATCAGGAGTTCAAACTTCATCTCGGCTTCAGAACAATGAGGAAGATTAGGTTGTGAGTGTAACGAATACCTGCTTTAACCTCGAGCTAGAGAGGAGTGAAGTACCCACATTCTCAATCCTGTGCCTTGCCTGAGGCACAACGACTCTCAGGTTAAAGCACCATCAGTCAACTCGCGTGATCTCTCTCTCTCTCTCTCTCTCTCTCTCTCTCTCTCTCTCTCTCATGAAACAGCAGGCCTGGGAATATGTGAACTTTGATTTCAAAGCTTTATTTTTAGATATGAAAAGGAATATTTGACAATCCAACTGTATGGGGTCCCTCATGGAAGAGTGCAGAAGTCAGTGAAAGAAGTCTTCATTAAGGTGGAAAGTGATAGTGCTGACTGACATTATGAGCCGAAATCTAAATTGAAGAAATGACACTGATATGAAGCGTGAGCAGGGGACAACGAAATAGCGAACAGAATTTAAAGGGATGAGAAGTACTTTAAAAGCATTTGCAGGAACTGCAACTGCTTCTCACACCTGTCAGACAAAGAAAACTGAGGATGTGGCCATGTCATGGCTAACTAGGGATATGAGGGCATAGCACTGCACTCAAGAAGGAGGCTGACGAGGAGGCTGAAAATAGCAGCAGGCATTAAGACTGGGAGCAGTTCAGATGTCAGCACAAGATGAAGAAAGAATTAATGCAGAGCGAAATCTCGCTTGACAGTAAGCTTGAGAGAAGCAAACAATTAATTGTTAAAGCTCTTGAAGTTAAACGAAGGGAGAAAGAAACGATTATTGAAAACAAATCCCTTACAATGAGCAACAGTGAATGTAATAATGTGGGATAAATATATGGCATACCAAAAAAAATGTATGTTGGTTCTTTCATCACAATTGATGACACAAGTACTGGGAAGAAAAAGTGACGGAGGAACTGAAGAGAATCAATATTTTCAGGGAGATGGCGTTTTGGAAATTGATGAGATTAAAAGACAAGAAATTCCACCAACTGTGAATCAAACACCAGTGTACTTAAAGTCACCCTATATGCAGCGAAGGCGTTCTGTAACTAGAGTGTAGAGTCTAAATAGAGTAAATTCATTGTCATATTTCAATATTCTATCGACTCTGAAACAATACCTATAGCTTGGAGGTCAGTCATTGTGACCCCACTATTTATAAAAGGGAGTAGCGAGAAAACATGGAATGACAGAAAAGTTAGCGTAACAATGGATAACTGTAACTGAATTGATCAGAGCCAGCATAAAGTTACGACACTAAAATAGGAAAGGAGATATTGTCTTCTTGTACACAAATCGCTGAACGTAAGCATGCAGGCGCAGCAGCAGCTGAGGAAGGCAAATGGTGTGTTAGCCTTTGCACTTAGAGGATTTGAACACAGGAGAAGGGAAGACTTGCTGAGATTGTGCAGGGTCTTGTTGACACCACAACGGAGAGAGTTGTGTGCAGTTTTGGAATCCTTCTCTGGTAAAGGATGTTCTCCATACGGAGACTGCATACCAAAGCTTACCAGCCTGATCCATGGCATGGCAGTACTGACGTATGAGGGCAGAATGGATTCGTTAGGATGAAAATCACTCAAGTTTAGTATCATGAAGTAGGATATCACAGCAAGGAATAAAAATCTAAAAGGTACACATAAGGTAAATGCAGGAATGATGTTATCAATAACCAGGGTGCCCATGCCATAGAATGTGGGGACGTGGCGTCAATTCTAAGAATATGGGGTCGTCCATTTAAGACTGAGTTGAGGATTTTATTTTTTAATCAAATACTGGTTACTCAGTGACATTTGCTGCCACAGAAAGTAATTAAAGCCAGAACGTGCAATGTTGACAAGATGAAGATATCAGTAGGTTTGAGGGCAAGAGGTATCAAAAGGTGTAGGCCGAAAGGGGTCGCAGGTTACTGTTCGGAAGGATCAGCCAAGATCATTTGAATTACGGAGAAGGATCAAATATCACAACAAGCCAGTCCTGTTCTAATTTTTCATGGTTCCATTCTGTTAAAGGTGGGATATAAAGACCAATTGTTTTTAACTGACACAGGTATCAGTGAGACATTATCTAGGTGTAAAAAATAATCCTGTAAATATTTACCAAACACCAATCGGGGAGCAACTTTAGCATACGAACGTCAGCAATTCGAGGAGGTACAAAGTAATGTTTGAGGTTCGTCAACTGGCTGTTCTGTATCTCAATTTCAATCCAGTTCTGAAATTACTGAATGTTCTGATAAAAGAGACATAGTATGTAAAAAAGAGGTAAACATATTTAAAACGTTGCTGGTACTGGGTTGAGGGAGTGTTAGGAAATGGTGGGGAAGGGGAGCAGTGAGAAAAATGAGTCGGGTTTTTGTTGAGGGATTGACAACGAATGACCCCAAATTCCAAAACTTCTGAGACCAGCTATCCTGATCAGGCGTACTGTCCCTTACCTTCCTGCTCCATTATTTCCGTCTATGAAACATTTACGGCAAGGTAAGGGGCAGAGGTATTCATGGGGTACACTTTCCCATCAATCCCAGTCACTAATACACAGCCAAACGTCTCCCAACAAGACCAACTCCTCATGAACCACAGCAATGATTTCAAACAATATCGTTTATTTTCAGCTCTATTCACACTCAAGATAGATAAACCAACAGTGACCTGATAAATTAAAAAAAAACAAGATAAAACTGAACCAGGAATAGCGGCCGCTGACTGGGGTCTGTTTCTGGGAAGACGACTCAAGGTCTCTTTGGCTGAATTGGCCACCCCAGATACACTGTGTTTGGGTCCAGAATCATATAATAACCAAACATGAAACCTCTAACTGGGCTATAGCACCTGGTGCTTCCCTCCCCGTTAGCCCTCACTCACCGAATATCTATTGAAGGTAACAGCATTTCGTTCCAATGATCACTCGCCGAAAACATGCTCAACAATCATGTTAACCCTATGCAAGCTGCAGGACCCATCCCTACTAAAGAAGGTGCGGTCCTACAGAACCAAGCTGGAGGCTCTGGTCCTCCACACCGTCAGAGAAACTCATGGGCGCGATGGGGGCTCTGATCAATCATAGAATGCTGTTGGGCTAAACTAATCTATCCAGAACTTCCACATCCCAACACTCAGTCAAAGTTCGCTTGAAAAATTTTTGCAGTTCAAAACACAATTGTTAATGATGACTCGGTTCCCTTTCCTGCAGGTGAAAGTGAGGACTGCAGATGCTGGAGATCAGAGTCAGCATGAGAGCAGTGCTCAAAATGTACAGAAGGTCACGCAGCATCCGAGGAGCATGAAAAACGAAGTTTCAGGCAGGCACCTTTCATCAGTAACATTTCACGCAGCCAATTTATGATCAATATTGCTATTATCCCTTATTTTCCTTCATCCCCAGATTTCAGACACAATGGTCTCACAGAACTTTTGTCTTTTGTTTTGACAATCTACATTTATCTGATCGTTTTGGATTAGCTTCATGAAGACTTAATATTACCTCATCAAAAAAAAATCAGCAGAGAGTTTACCACAATTTTTCATGAACAATTCTATTTTCGCTTTAATAAATTAAACACGTATTTTTTTCAGTAGGCACCTCATTTTGTCTGGTATGATCGTCTGTAACGTCTTTCTCACAGCTTTAAACGGCAATCCTGTCAGTTTTGAATTAATTGACAAACCGTTTCTCATGGCAAACTGACAGCGTGCATACCTTTTCAAGATGAGGAAATATATCTGAATGAGTTGTGACTTGGACATTAGTTATCGTGAATACAAAGTAAATACAATCAAATTGTCATGATGTTGAGCTCTACCACTCTTTCAGAAGCTGCGAGACAAGCTGAATACTTCTCGGGTTGTCTGTTTTTTAAAAAAAAATCAGTTTGCCAGTTTTTTGCTTCTGCACATGTTCTTGGGATGAAAGGTATGAAAAGTTGTGGGTCGAAAGCAGGAGCAGTCGCCTCCTTCCGTCATGCAACTCCCAGCTCTTCCTCTGATTTTGTAGTTTTGTGAAAGCACTAATTGGCTTTAATATTGGATTTTAATGATAATCTAAGTGTTTACATGTTATTCTAGCTGCCCAAATATGGAATAAAACAATACATCAATTTTGATTAATTTCAAAATTTATGTTTGCATGTCCAGGTCATAATTCTACATTTAAGGAGAAGGTAGCATTGCATATTGGTAACAATAAATGCTAACGATTTGCAGGCCATGGCTGTCAGAGCACGTAATCCAAATTACGAGACTTCCAGGGACCGTCTCTGTTTCTTTCACCATGGAAACTGTCTGATTCGACAATCTCCCATCCTTCTGCACGTGATGCCTTCAGTTCTGTCTTGATTTTGTTACGACTGTTTTCTAATACATGGGCTATTCAATCATCTATTATGTTTCAGTTTCAAAAGAATGAGAATCCTTCTCTCAGAGCACACTGTCTCCGCAGCTCAATGCTAAGATCGGGGAGGCACATGGACAAATGAAAGGCTGAATGCTTCATGTCTTTGCTCTAGCCAGACTCTGGTGTTGAAATCTGAAATGAGACAAAATAAGCCAATTGAGTGCAATCCTACTTTCTGGCTGATATCTTCTGAGGCCACAGTCACTTCGCCAGAACATGTTGTGCGTTTGCCTCTGTAAGTGAAATGGGGTTCAGATCACCAAGGGAGTGTAAACACAGGTTATCCATCTTAAACTGCAGTCGCATACATTGTAAAACGTGACTGGATAATAGCATTGCGATGAGTGCTTGAAACATTGAGGAACACAAGGGGACATACCAGGAGCTGAAAACTTGCATGGCGGGCCTCTTTCCGTCCTGTAAAATGTCGATGACTTGCTCAAACTTATGACTTGATAAATATAACGCCATATGCATTGCCATTAAGAAGCAGTCTAACAGCTTGGAAGTCAGCACTTGTGGTGCATTGCTTAAGAGTCGGTGTTTTCCTCATCGCGGCCAGAGTTGGGTGCCAGTCAGGGAATCAGGTTTTATTGTTCCTGACAGTGATAACAGCGAGAGTGGAGCAGCTCTGAAGGGAATGCTTTCAATGTCTCAGATCAGTTAATGCCTCGAGAACATCAGAGTTTATGTCCCTGCTCCTGCAAGAAGGGGACGGTACCTTGACAGTTTCTGCTCAGTCGGTCAGTCTACCCTTCATTCCCCTCTCACATAGTTTCTAAAGATTCCCAGAGTTGAAACGGTGCTCTGTTTAATTGTTTCCTTTACACTCCCACTGGTTGCACGTATTGGGTTGTTTGAAATTGATAATTTGCTCAAGAGCAGCGTGCGAGACGATTCTATCTTCACCTCCTCTGACAATACTGTGAGATTGACTCTGATATTCTCAGTTGCATTCATCAATTGGAGACTTTTACCGGTATATTAAAAAGAGCCACAAATAATTACAAACAGAATGAAATTCTTTCAAGTGTTCTGCCTGCAAAGTACTCAGAAACTGCTCATTTTTGAGAGGTATTTCGGAAAACCATGTTTAAGAAGATAAACAACTTGCTTTGCAAGATGGTTCTAATGAAGATCTCAATTCTTTCGAACCATTCGGTGGAATTGTGTTGATCATTTTAGTACTTTGTATTACCACACCGACCCCTTGTTTAAAAATGAATCTGTTAAACAAAGAATTGCGGTATAATCGACAATACTGATAAGTGAACAATAGATTGAAGGTGGGCATTCATATCAATAGTTCAGACATCCCAGCATTTCAAAGATTTTTGGTCCTGTAGATCAGGAATTCAAAGCACATTTCGGATTCGGGGCAATGAGTTTGTAAGTGTAATAAAGATTGGTAGAGTTTTTGAGACAGTGAATCGTCAAATAAACAACCCCCAGATTTGCAAAAAAGCAAATCATTAAGCCACTAATTCAAGTGCGATTGCTGCAGTTCTGTGATGATATCAGGGCCAGCAGAAACAATTGTAACTATTCAAAGGGTGAACAGCTAGTAAATATAATCAAATTCATCACTTCACTCCAATAGACCCCACATTGTGAAGCGGACAATTTGGCAAAGAAAACACACATGTCCTCATGAAGCTTTCATTTACCCTGTGCTTGGGCAGTCATTCAATGGGATTACGCTGATCTTAAACTATTTAACTCTAGTTTCGTGCTTTAACTCGATAGTTCGAGGTAAACTTGTGCTGAAAAAGAAGTTGTGTATTCTCATTAATTTGGGAGTTTCGCGGCCGTACCACTCAGTTTCTCTGAATGGTAACTGAGAATATGTGATAGTTGTCAGCAGTGGTTACTTCCACAGGTTAGGTAACTGTTGAAGTAAGTGATGTTAAACTTCATTATGACTGAAACATGCATTTCAACAATTTCCTAGACTATCCTATCACATTTGATATTCCCTATAAATATATAAGGAGGGGGATTATTAAACCTGGGGTAATATAAAGGAAGACTGTAACAGTTTAATTCGATATATAAAGTAAAAAGAGCGGCAAAAGTGAACATTGGACTGCTGGAAAATGATACTGGAGAGATAGTAGTGGGGAACGAGAAAATGGCCAAGGAGCTGAATAATTACTTTGGTCAGCCTTGGCGGTGGAAGACACGAGTAATACCTTAAACATTCAATACATTGAGGGGCCAGGGCTGAGTATGTTGGCCACCACCAAGGAGAACATGCAAGAAAAATTGAATCGTCTGGAGGTGGTTAAAAAACCTTGACCAGATGGACTACATCCCAGTGTTATGAAGGAGATAGCTGAAGAAAGAATGGAGGTGATCGTGGTGACCTTTCAGGAATTACTAGAGTAAAGAACAATCTCAGAACACTGGAAACCCACTAACGTGACATCCCTCTTTAACCAGGGAATAAGGATAAAGACAATAGGTCCACAATGAATAGCTTAAACTCGGTCGTGGGTAAGAATCTGGAATCCATTGTGATGGACAAGATTTCTGAATACTTGGAACTGTTTGGAAAAATAGGACAAAGTCACTATGGTTTCATCAAGGGAAGGTCATGCTTGAAAAATCTGTTGGAATTCTTTGAAGTGAAATTGAGCAGGCTTGACCAAGCACTGCCAATGGATATTGTCCCCCTGGACTTCAAGAAGGCTTTTGAGAATGTGTCACACAGGAGATGACTGAGTACGATTAGAACCCCTGGTGTTAGAGGCAGGGTAGTAGCATTGGTAGAAGCTTGGCTGTTTGGCAGAAAGGAGAAAGTGAGGATTGCAGATGCTGGAGATCAGAGCTGAAAATGTGTTGCTGGGAAAGCGCAGCAGGTCAGGCAGCATCAAAGGTGCAGGAGAATCGAAACACCCTCCTCATTCCCGAAGAAGGGCTTTACCCAAAAGATCGATTCTCTTGCTCCTTTCATGCTACTTGAACTGTCTGGCAGAAAGCAGAGAGTAGGGATGAATTGATCCTTATCAGGATGGCAGCTTGTGACAAGTTGTGTTCCACAAGGCTCGTGTTGGAATCGTAGCTTTTTACTCGTTACATTAACTATCTACATGAGTGAATTGAGGGCCCTCTGACTAAATTTGCAGGCAATAAAAAGATAGAAAAATGGACAGGTCGTATTGAGAAGGTGGAGAGTCTGAAGAAGGATTTCTACATGTAAAGAGATTGGCAGATGTCTTCCAATGTGGGAAAGTGTGAAGTCATGAACTTTGGCACGAAGAATAGAGGCATGGACTATTTTTAGAATGGTGAGAAAAAATTCAGAAATCAAGAAGGACTTGAGAGTTCTGGTGCAGGGTTCTCTCAAGGTAAGCTTGCAGGTTGAGGCAATGGTTAGGGGTGCAATTGCATTTATTATTGATGGCATTTATTATGAGAGGAATTGGATACTTCTCTAGTCAGGCCACATTTGGAGCATTGTGCATAATGTTGAGCGCCATATATCAGGAACGATGTACTGGCCTGGAGCGTGTTCACAAGATCTTCACGACAATGCTCATAGGCATGAAAAGCTTATCGTATGAGGCATGTTTGAGAGCTCTGGGTCTATTCTCGATAAAGTTTAGATGAATGAGAGGGATTGAAATGAAATCATGCAAAATACTGAATGACCTGGACAGGATGGATGTTGGTAAGATGTTTCCATTGTACGAACACCCAAGGGCACAGCCTTAGATGAAAGGGAACACCTTTTAGTACAGTGATGAGGAGAACTGTTTTAACCAGACATTGGAGAATCTTGTAAATTTATTGCCACAGAAGGCTGTGGGGGCCAGATCATTGACGATATCTGAGACGAAGCTAGATAAGCTTTTGATTATCCCGGGGATCAAGGGTTACAAGGAGTAGGTCAGGGAATGGGTTAGAGAAAACTGTCAGCGATGATTGAATGGTGGTGCAGACTCGATGGGCTAACTGGCCTAATTTCTGCTCCTATGTCTGATTGTCTTATGGTCCAAACCTCAAGGAGGCACCTTGTATCTATGAGAATATGGATTCAAGTTCTTCATGAAGGTCAGTAGCTGGAGGGAATAGTTAACTGTTTTAGAATGATGGTATTGTGGCTACTGTCGGGGTGTTGGATAATATTACATTCAGTGCAGGATCACACACCAAGTGCACTGTATTAATGTGGGAGAGTTTTTTTTTCAAAACCTGGAACTCTCTGTCTCTGTCAATCACCGTGAGGAGTGGGGGTTGGGGTAGGAGGGCGTAACGTCCTCCCAGGCACTTAAACTATCCTCAAGCATGCATCCTGAGTGAAAGAATAGTCATGGAAGTGATTACATTCTCATTGTCTGTTTAGAATATAATGAGTGATTGCCCATCCCACCCAGTGTTCAATGCAATTACCTCGCATTCTCTCACGGTGCTACAGATCAACCTTCACTCACTCCTCATGGTGCCGTCATCCCAGGGATTAAACTGGTGGAACTCCTGTTCACTCTGCCTGTGATACAGAGATCACTCCTTAAAAAGTAGAGAAAATCTATCCACAATACCCCAAATACTGCCTCAACAACATTCTCAGGTTTGATCGCAAGAATTCGTTTCCCTCAATTAGCTGGCTCCGTTTTTTGTGTGAAATAGGAAACTGTTCATTTACGATGCACTGTCACTCATTTGGAATTTCAAACATCTTTCCATCTGTAGGTAAACATTAATAAAGCTTGCACCGGGGGTGCCAATTCAGAAGGTCAACACTCTAGGGGAGGGAATCAATCACAACTGACGTTCCTAAAACAGTGAACGGCCACCTACCTGAATGGAAATGAACTGCTGGAATATGGGATACACGCAGAGGAAGGGAGTGATCTTTCTTTCGATTTGCCATCTCGGGATGTGTACAGACCTGGTCAGGGCTGCATCTTATAAGGATCTTGAAGTGGGTGGTTAGTTCAGCTATTCCTCAGGGCAGAAAAGAGTAAAACACAGTTTGCAGTCGCACAGAGACCCGACCAGGTAAGGGTGACCCACTGCTTTCTCGAAAGAGCATGAGGCAAGCCGATATCCACAGATTATTATTCTGTGGCTCTAGATTATGAGCCAATGATGTGACCACCATACACTATCTTCCCATCTTTCAGATTCTGTGCAGAGAACAAGTTTAACATCACACATTCAATTGTTTCGTAATGGACACGTGTTAAGAAGGGACTTGAAACAGATGTATCCGGAATTAACAAAGGCACAAACGATGGTTTATTCAGGAGTTGCGCTGAGGCTGAGGAAAAGACTGGATGTCATAATGTTGGTAGTGGACAGGATTGGCGAGTGTGGAGGATATGGAGATGTAAACTGTAGAGGAGAAAATGAATCAAGATGGTTGAGGACAGTGTGTTTCATCCTCGCATCGTGGGGAGTAATTTGCAAATAATAATTTGCTAGTTATTATTTCTAAGGAATGGAATCTTCGATTGGGACTGAAAAAGTTGACTTGCACCTTTCCAAAATTTACATATTATCAGCATCAATTCAGTTCAATCGACAGACTGAGTGACTTACTGAGTGAATCAAGGAGGTTGCGAAAAGTCTCCATCATCCTCGCATATTGATGAGCAATTTGTTATGAGTAATTTGCGAGTTATAATTCCTTAGGAATGGAATCGTTGATTGGAAATGAAAACGTTGACTTGACACTTTTCCAAAACTTACATATCATGAGCATCAATTCAGTTCAGACCGTTTCACTAGACAGCTCGAATGACTTACCAGGAACACCGGCACTAGCAATGTTAGTATAGTAACCAGCTTGAATAGCCATCAGTATATCGTCAATCCGCGATGCTAAAGATAATGCCTCTTTTGAATCCGACAGTGGACAGGATGCCTTGTGGGCCCCCAAATATTTCTTCACAGGCCAAGCAGGTGGTTGGCTTATGCAAGAATGGGGGCTGGTGGATATTTGGAGATGTCTTCATCCTACCGGCAGGGACTTCACCTTTTTTCAAACCAACAAAAATCTCACACCAGGACTGGCCTCTTTCTGGCTGTCTCACGCTTCTGGATTCTATTATGGGTTGCAAAGTTGTGAATATAACTATCGCTGATCACGAACCAGTCTATTTGGAGGTTAAGGCCAAGAGTGAAGGGCTAGGTTTGTGGAACTGCATTTGGGCCCTTTTCCCCTGAAGCATTCCAAATTTGTGCAATACTTTTTGAAGGACTTTCAGGAATTCTTGACTATCCACTCGGGCATGCCTAGTAGTCTGTCCATGCAATGGGAGACTGCAAAAATCGTTGCTAGGTGTTAGATATTTCCTATTCGGCTAGCCAGAAATGACAGAGGAGGAACAGCAGCGTCTACTTGAGACGTGGTTGAAAGCCACGGAGGCGGGATGTTTTGCGTGGCCTTCAGTATCTAACCTACAGCAGATCACGGCCTTTCAGGCTGCCTTGAATTCAATACTGACACAAAACGCAAAGGAAGAACTTGCCTTTGCTAGGCAAAGGGTGTTCGAATGTGGGGATAGGCCAGGGTAGTATTTAGCATATCTGATTCGGAAAAAGCGTGCTCCCCCATCCATTACTGCAATCAGACATAGCGCCGGGATCCTTACATACGGTGCTAAAAAGATTAATGAGGTTTTACAGAGCTTTTACTCTGAATTGTATCGGTTTGACTGTTGTGAAAACAGGAGGTATAAAATTGAAACCTTTTTTAAGGACCTTGTCCTCCCAGGGGTAACCTTGGAACAGGTCGCTCTCCTTAATGGCCCCTTGACAGTTCGGGAAATATAGGATACATCAAGGCAACTTCAGAGTGAGAAAGCGCCTGGCCCTGATGGTCCTCCGGGCGAATTTTATAAGAGATTATAGGGATTCTGTCAGGGCCGATGTTAGAGATGCCCAATCACTCCTATATGATTGCCTATTATCATCTTTGAGAGAAGCTAATATTTCCTTAATTCTTGAGAAGCGGAAGGTTCCTGAGGAATGTGCCTCATACAGGCCCATCTCCCTATTAAAACCAGATTGCAATTTCAGTCCAAGACCCTGGCGCTGAGACTGGAAATGGTGTTGCCTCATATTATTTAAGTGGGACCAGACAGGCTTTATAAGGGGCCAAGAAAATAACCAGTTCCTTTGCATCTGTCATCAAGGAGGAAGATCCTTATAATCGGTGAGTAATACCAAATGATCACATGGAACTTTTGGAACTAAAGACATGAAGTCAATTCAGATCAGTAACAAGGTAATAGTTCAAGGCTAGCATAGTAGTATTGCAGCTGGATTGAGCTTTGCTAAGTCTGATGAGCCAGTTGTACTTCGTATCAAAATATTAGAAATAAATCAGCAATAGACGCACTTATTGTGCTGTAGATGACTGTTTTATTTTCCTGTACATTCTGCCGATGCTGGAAGTTAGTAAATGTGTTTCAAGCTTTGGAGATAAGTGGAAGGGATTCAAGCATCTGCAAAGTGAAGAAGAGATAGTGTGGAGAACCTCAGACCAATTAACTTGACATCTGTAGGTAAACTGATGGAACCTATTATGTAGGATCTGATATTGGATATTTAGAAATTATCAATAACATTGGAGAGAATCAGTATGCACTGACAGAGTCTGACAGAGTTCATATTTGACAAACTTCAGAATGATTTGAACTTGTTTATTGCAAAATAGAAATGGCGTATTTCGATTTTCAGAAGGCTTATTTATAAGAACTAATGCAATGAATTCATAAGTAAAGTAATGTGAATGGTAATTGGAGGAATATATAAAAGTGAAAAGTTAAAGTCAGATTCGCCTTCATTTAAGATAATTAGAACATTGTTGGAAGGTCATGCTGAAGCAGTTTCACAGCTTGCTGATGAAACTGTACATAGAGGATTGAGTCTAGTGTTGGTGATCCAATCTGAGAAAGAATATAACGGCCACGGAGGGTGCGCAATGGACATTCTCCAGATTAATCCCTCAGATGGCGATATTGCCTTATGTGGGAACTCGGCATGTGTTCTTTACAGTTTCAAAGAATGAGAGGTGATCATAGTGAAATTTAGAGAAGTCACTAAACATATGACAAGTTGGAAATAAATAGGATTTTCTCTGCCTGTCTACACTACATTTAAGGCAAATTATTGCAGGCAAAGGATAGACCATTTCAGACTGCAATTAGAAGGCCATTCTTCATTTGAAGGGGACTGACGAACACAGCGAAATGGAAGCCTGCTGACAGGAAAGATTAGGGAGAATCCCCAGATATTCGACTGGGACGTCAAGTGGAACAGAATAGCCAGGGAACAGGTGGACTCATTAGTAATTTTCCAAGTTGTATGCAAATCAACTTAGTGGTAGGAGACAGAAGGTCCGCTGGTGGAAATCTGTTTGTTTGACTGGAGACCAGTATCCAGTTGTGTACCGCAGGGATCAGTGCTGTGTCCCATATTATTTGTAATTCGGAGATGACAGTGCTGGACTGGCTTGGGCAAAGTTAAAAATTTACAGAACACTCGATGATAGTCCAACTGTTTATTTAAGCACGACATTTCGAAGAGCATAATCACGTGATGAAGAAGCAGCGCTGCGAAAGCTAGTACGTGCGAAAAAAACTGTTGGATTATAACCTGGTGTTGTGTGATTTTTAACCTTTTTGTTTGTAGCATTCATAAATGATGCAGCTGTAAATTTGGAGGGGTGGGGGGTTAGGGTGAGTGTGATAAATCAGTTTGCGTTTGACACAAAGTTTGGCTGGTTGGTTGGCAGTGAGGAGGAAGGCCTTATATTTCAGGAAGATACAGATGGAATGATCAAATGGGTGGATCCATGGCCAATGGAATGTAACCCTGATAAATATGAGGTGATGTACTTTGTTTTAAGGAACCAGAGAGGGGAGGATTCAATGAATAGCTGCACACTAGGAAGCTCAGAGGGTGCTGGAAACATCCCTGAATGTGATTAAACAAGTTAATGCACAAGTTGACATAGCATAGGGACCATAAACATAGCCTTTATTCATGGAGGCACAGATTACAAGAGCTATGTGGAACTTTAGTGAGGCCAAATGGAACAGTTCTGGGAGCCACAAAACAGGAAGTATATGATTGCACTGGAGAGGGTGCAGTAGAGATTCACCAGGATGTTCCCTTGAATGGAGTGGATCAGCTCGGGTTTATTTTGAAGCATTGAAGGCTAAGAGGGACGTTCTTCAGAAGGATAAGATTACCAGGGACATTCACAGCATGGATAGACAGCAGCTGTTCCTTTCAGTCAAAAGGCGAAGAACAAGAGAGTACCATGTTAAAGTGAAGGGTTTGATGTTTAGTGAGGATTTGACGTTGGTTTTCATCCAGAGCCTGTTGGGGTCATGAATGCACTTCCTGAGAGGGCAGGTAACGTCACAACCGTTAATAAATACGTGGTCGTGCCCTTGAAGTGCCATAACATACATGGCTATGGGCCTCATTTTGGAAAGTGGAACTAATGTAGATCGTACTGTATTTATGACAGTACAGAGCCAGTGCTTCTGTGATTGTATGGGTTGGATGGTCAATCATTGAGCAGCATAAGACATGAATTGACGAGCTTCTGAAGAATGTATTAACTAGGGTTATAAAAGTGAACTTGCCTCCATGAGCTAGAACAAGGAAAGCTAAAAGTGTCTAATAACCTGTTCCCTTCCTGATGTTTCTGTGCAGTCTGTGGGAAAGCTCTGTCATTGTTGTCACAAGCTCTCAAACTTTAAGAAGGCAGCATCTGTCTGGTCGACAGGACTGTGTTTCCCTTTCCCTTTTCCAATACCAAGCTTGTTGCCGTGTTCTGTCTGGTTTTATCCTTTAAGAACTCAGATCAATTTGATACAATTGAGTGTCTTGCCTGGCCATTCCAGAGACCATTGCAGAGTTTATCACATGTCTGTGTGTCTGGAGACACTTGTAGGCCAGACCAGGAAGCATGGGAGATTCACTTCCTGAAAGGACATTGGGGAAGGAACAGATGTTTACAATGGACATTAGATTGAAGGTCAATATTACTGGCACCAGATTTTATGTATCGATATTTTGTGAATTGTTTTTAACTTCCACCAGCTGCCAGAGCATTATCCCGGTCTGGACCAGTAATCCAGTGACATTTGCACAACAGCACCATCTCCACATGGGGACCTATCGGAAACCAGACTGAGCACATTATTTCTGTGCTGTATGACAGCTCTGTCAAAAAGAACTCCCACCAATGTGATAATCGTGACGGTACTGAGGGCGTGGTAAATGTTCAGACTGTAGTCTTTCCCTTGTTGTGGGACTGGATATTGTTGAGGAACTTTCCAGTTGGCCAGACAGATGTGAGAGCTGGAGCTGGATTGAAACAGCTTCACCAGCGACACGGCTTGTTGTGCAGCACAATCTTCATTCCTATTGCGGGAATGGTGTCCGGGTCCATTACCGTTGTCATATCTACTGTGTTCAGCCGTTTCTTCATGTCACGTGCAGCGAATCGATTTGGTTGAAGATTGGCAGCTGTGATTCTGTGGGAATCATGAGGAGGGTGAGGTGGATTATCGACTCAACACTTCTGGCTCAGGATGGTGCAAATACTACAACCTTGTCTTGTACACTGATGTGCAGGGCTAGGGATATTTGTGGAGTTCTCTCCTCCTGTAAGTTGTTAAATAGTCCATCGACGTTGATGACTGAATGTGGCTTGACTGCAGATTTTCGATCATATCAGTTTGTCTTGGGATCATTTCCCCCTCTCCACAAGAAGGTAGTTCTGCTGTTTATAATGTAACCAGTCAAGTGCGGTAGCTTTAATGGGTTGTAATCAGGTTTAGATACACATGGTTCTGACTCGGGCATGTTCACCCAAACTCGGCACTGAACCATCACACGGCTTGATGATAATGGTAGACTGATGGATTATCCTGTGTTAAAAGTTATGAATTGTGTGAATGCAATTGTGTTGCGGCTGCTGCTGAGATCTACAGCATCACATGATAACCCAATGTGAGCTGCAATATCTGCAAATCATTTCGACTGACTTTCCCCCAGTTCACACCGAGACCCATTCACCTATCAGCCCTGAACTCAGTGACCTAACCTGGTTTCTGCGAGAGCACATCCAGTTTCACGATCCCATTCTGATGAAGATCTCACCCTGATGTCAGCTTCCAATTTGTTGAATTACTCAGATACTTTAACATTTTAATCTGAATCATTTTCTTTCCATTAATACATCTTCAACATTTGAAGTGAATGTTTTTCCCTCTTTTTTTTCTCCCCGACCATGATTAAGGTCTCTGTTGTGTCAGTGATGCCAGCCTTTTGTCGTTTCAGAGCCAATGGACTTACGCACTTTGCGTTTTTGTTCACTTCCCAATGTATAGCGCTCTGTGCTGGACAGGGCTTTTGCGCAGATTCGACACACGTCTTTGGATAAATTTGAAAAACACAAATTGCTGAAGAAACTAAGCAGGTCCAGTGGACACTTCTTCAGAACTAAAAAGGATTGGAAACTGGGCATTTTAGTTCCTTGCCAGAGGTGGGGCATAGGTGATAGGGAACTGAGGGTGTGACAACAGCTTAACCGGCTTTTAGCTGTGGTGAACGAGAACATGATATAAAATGAGTTTAAATTAAGATGAGAATGAGGATAGGGGTTCTCTCTATTGAGTGCAAGATAAAGAAAACACAACCACATAAAGCCATATGGAGGCCAGGAGGGAGAATGTTGAACATGTAGAATTACGTAGATCTGGCCTTAGATACATTTTCACTGGAGAAATCATCACAGGAATCAGACAAAGGAATTAAGGTGCTTGCCGGCTTATTGGCACTAGTAAGATTTTCATGCTGCCTTAGTATTGTAACATAAAGAAGGAAACAAATGACAGTACGAAGTTTGGGAAGAGGGCTGATTACCCGTCACTTTTAATATTGTTTCAAATTTACAGTGCTTAACTTGCAATGCTTGTTCTTGAAGTTATTATCTGATGGAGTGTAGGAGGTTGAAGGTGACATTATAGAAATTTACAAAATCAGGGGAGGCATGCTCAGGGTGAAAAGCCAAGATCGTTTCCACAGGATAGGAAAATTAAATCATTGAGCCATTGGTTTATGCTGGAAGAGGGAAGATTTAAAAGGGAGGAAGAGGGAACTTCTTCTTTTCACACAGAGGGTGATGTGTTTATGGAATGAGCTGCCAGAGGAAGACTGGCAGATGCAGGTAAGCTCCAACATTTAAAAGACATTTGGACAAGCATATAAATGCGAACCGTTTAAAGGCATATGTGCCAAATGCAAGCTGATGGGAATAGTTTAGTTTGGAAAACCTGGCCGTCATGGACAAGTTGTACCAAAGAGTGTGCTTGTATGCGATATGATTGTATGAATATAGAAAGTGAAGGAAAGGGAAGAAAAGATGTGATGTAAGCAAATTGGCAAGAAATATAAAAACAAGCAGCACGAGCTTTTCCATGTATGTGAGAAGAGCTCAAAAGTTGTGTGTGATCTTTGGTATAAAGAAAGTCAGGAAAGTATATTGAGGACATTTGGAGGGTGTGACTGGGGCACTGGATACAGGGAACAGACAGATAATTTACACTAGTATTTTACATCGTTCCTCACAGGGGAAGGTGCTGTAAATATTTCAATAGTACAAACAAAATAGTAATAGGAGGGGAGTCTCTAACAGAAGGAACAAGGCATTTCTCAAACAGGTAAGACCAAGGGTAAACAGGTCATCAGCAATTCATAGCTGGTTTTATAAGAAATGGTCACAGAGTGACTGGTGGCTCTGTGTGAAATACTCCATAACTCTCTGGATTAAAGGAGTGACCCAGTGAAACTGGAGACCCTCGAATGTGGCACCTGTATTCAAGAAACGAGTGAGTCTGAAAGCAGGAACCACTTAGCCTAACCATTATTGCTGGAAGTCTGTGAGAGTCTGTTATTGAGGAAGGGACTGCAGAGCATTTAGAAAAGCTTCACACAGAGTCAGCATGGTCTTGTTAAAGGCGATCTATATTTTGCCTGTAAAATCATGCAAAGTTTTTTCTGGAAATCCATGAGAATGTAACAAGTGGCCTTGATAAAGGGGGATGGTAGACATGAGGCTTTCCAGAGATTTTCCACAAGATATCACTAAATAAAGGTTCCTACGCAAGACAGAAGCTCATAGTGTGGTGGATAATGCATTAGCATGGGATGACACTTGGTTAATACTTAGAAATCGGAGAGTCACGCCTCATCAAACTTTATGAAAAAATTGTATCTACTGGAGTACCACAAATATCAGTCCGATGGCAAGAGCTGCTTGCAAGAGCTGGACTCAGCTCCTGACGGCGGGAGCTGAGTGCAATGCACATTTGAATTTGATGATGACCCTGACAACCATAAGGCAGGCTGTTATTAAATGGAGAGAACTGCCAAAAAAAGGAGCAGTACAACGGAGTGGCGTGTTTCTGTGCATGAAACATAACGTCAGCATATTGATGCGGAAATGTTGGTTCATTAGTCTGGTCCCTGGGATGAAAAGATTGAACTATTGAATACATCAGAAATGCTGAGGCAATTATTCCTTGTGGTTTAATTGAATGAGGGTGCCATTACGGAAACCGACAAGATACCGAGGGGGCTTGACAAGGTCGGTGTTGAGAATGTGATTCCACACCAGGGCAGAGCCTCGAAGTCAGGCTTGTAGATACAGAATACGGAATATCGATTTCAAACTGAGATGTAAAGAAATGTTTTCATTCAGAAGGTAGTGAATGGCTGAAGTTTCCTAACCCCGAGAGTTGAGGAGGTGGGGTCACTGATTGTATTTACAGATGGGTGGATTGGTTTGTGACATCGCAGCGAGTTGAGGGATGCAAGGGGTTAGCAGGAAAGTGGAGTTGAGCAGTAGAGTAGATCCACCATGTTCTTCTTGAATGACAGCGCAGGTTCCTACTTCTTACGTTCTTATTTATGTTTTTGGAAAATAATTGACTATTTTCCTGGAAGTCATGATGTAAAATGTTGCATTCACAGACAGCAGAAGATTTGTCTGAGGTGACCTTGGATGGGGCATGGGGACTGATTCAATGCGAATCTGGGCCTGTAACATGACCTATATCAGGAGCAGAAGTGACTGAGAGGAGAACCCTGAAAAGAGGGATTGGGGGAAGGGGGTCACTGCCTGACCCAGCCTGGATTTTCCAATACATTTGCCAAACTACACCAAACCATCGAAGTGGCCTCAATCTGTTCCTGCACAGCAGGACCGAAGGGCTGAATGGAACATCAAAACTTAGGGCTAATGGACACGTCTGGGCCATTAGGCACTTTGACATTATTCCACCAGTCAATAAGGTCATGGTTCATCTCATTGTGTTCCCAGCTGCACTTTTCTCTGATCTCACAATGTTCCCTGATTCGCCAGTCTATGGGAAATCAAAGTCAGCATCGATATAATATGAAGATTCAGCCCTCCCAATCATCTGGGTGAGAGAATTCCCATTTGAATGGATTCCCACTTCGTGAATTTCTCCTCGTTCCGGTTCTGACTGAGGTTGGAGGGTGTCACTGTTTTCATTTCTAGTCCCATTCCTCCACTGCTCACCACAAATTTTGAATGTAACCAGATTGGCAATATGATCCTTGATAAAGCTCTAAGACTGGGTCAGGTTCAGTTATCAGAACAAGCCAGTTAGATTTCTTCAGTCAGCTACAAGTAATTAACAGAATTAACTGAGGAGGATGATGGATATCTGGTTAGCACTGCGGCCGCTCATCACCAAGGAGACGGGTTCAATTCCAACCTCAGATGAGTTTGAACATTCTCCATATATCTGTGTGGATTCCCTCCTAATGCTCCAGTTTGCTCCAGAGTACACAGATGTGCAGCTTAGAGTGGTTTGGCCATGCTAGATTGCCCTTTGTTGAGAGAGCGTCCCCTTCATGGTAAACTCTGTCAGTGTGGGGGAATTGAACCTGCGCTGCTGACCTCCCTCTGTATCACAAACCAGCCATCCAGCCAACTGAGTGGGAGACAGTGTAACTGTTACAGACAGATACAGGTACAGGGAAAGGGCAAGAGAAAATTTCATAACAAGGAAAATGGTACAATTCAGATAACGGTCAAGATAACAGCTGTGGATAAAACGTTCTCTGCTCAAAATTGTATTTCATACCATGACAGGTGTTTAGAAGCAGTGTTTGGCTGAATACAATAAAGTGAAACAAACTGAAATAGCCAGAAATACTAATTGTGATTGGATATAAAATAAGTGCATATTTTTGCAGGAACCCAGGAGGTTGAATGGCTGAAATTTCCAGTACCTGAAAATGGGAATGTTTTGGAACACTAACTGGAATTCATATTAAAGTGTGTGCATGTGTGTGAGGGAGAGAGGGAGACCGCAGGTACTGCACTGAGCTGGTTGGTGCGCTCAGATCATGCTCGGGCCTCTTCTGGGAAGAGAATGGACACCCCCATACTAGCCCATCCACTAGGACCTCTGTGCCCCGGTTGAAAAATCGTGGTGTTAGTTCCCCTAATCTGCCATGCTCGGGGTCACCTGTGCAGGGTGGCTCCAAACTGAGGAAGTACAACAGTGTGCCCATTGGCCTTTGAAAGATGACACCAGTGTCAGTGATTATAGAATAGCCAGAGGTTTCAGTGCGATGGTGAGTCCCTCCAGCCATGTTGCGTTGGAGAATTGGGGTAGCATTGAATGCGAGGAACACTATGAGATTGAATGGATAGTTAATGTGGTGAGTTCGATAAGATAGCACCATGAAACTAGTTCAGTCTGGTACAGACAATCCCTCTGTCACACTCAATAAAAATGTCACTGAGACAAACTATTGTTCGATTCATCCCAATGAGTCGAAGACTCTGATGAACCCACACCCAGTTACAAAATTGCAGAACAAATGTTTATCTAAAACTCTCCCTCATCTTTATTGACGCCAATATCCCCTTCACCTATCATTCCTAGGAATACTGGCTCATGTTGCAGGATGCTGTCGAAATGTCTTCATTTCAGCATACTGAAACCTGTGATCTTACATGAATTTGTCTCTCAATCTCTCTTTCACTTTTTTCCCCAACATCCATTTGATTGTTGGTAGTTAAACTGATATCCCCGCCATCTCTCTCTGGCAGGAACTAAGGAATACGAACTAGGCTATAAGGACTGATCAGAATGATCATGTAACTAGCCGGGTAATTCAGAGGCACGGGCTGTGACTCCGAGGCAGTGTTTAAAATCCTACCACAGCCGATGTCAGAGTTTAAATTCGAATGAAATTGGAATGAAACCTAATTTCAATCATGGAAACCAGAAACCGTTAAGATTTATTTTCATTATTTCCCTGATAGTCTTTGCTAAAGGAACTTAACATTATTACCCAGTCTGAACTCAGTGTGACTTCAGACCCACAACAACATTGTTGGCTCCACTTTGTCTTGATAAATGGCCGCATAGTCGCAGACAATTACTGATGGACAACAAATGCTGCCTTTGCCCGTGATGCTGGCATCCCGAGAAACAACATCATGAAAGGTGAAATAACCCAAGAAATGGTGGGTGCTAGAGATCGAAAATAAAATTCTCCAGCGTCTGAAAGTGTTGGAGAATCTCAGCAGGTATGGCAGCCTCTGTCAGGAGAAATGCAGATAACCGTTTGATTCCAGTGACCCTGTTTCACAACTGAAAGCAAACTGGGAAACAATGTTATTTATCCTGGTATCATGGATGGTTAGTTTGGAGAGAGAGGTGGGGGCCAGGTTTAAATTGAATGGGTGGAGAAATGGCCACAAAAAGAGAGGAAAAGAAATAAAAAGTGAGCAAAGGGATTGCTGATGATGAATTGAAAGGAAAACAAAATGGCAAGTTATTCTCACATTTCCCCGTTTTCCCATATTCCTGAATATCACGTCCATTTAGATTTGTCCCTGTTTAAAGTGAGTTAGGTTCCCTGTACCTCCCTCCTCTGAGTGTGATGATCAAATCCATTAGCAATACTGGTGCTGCCCTTGTAGTTGCTGAGGTATAGAGAAAGGTAATGTTACATTGTCAACTGATTCTTTGGAGAGAGAAACTGTTAGTGTGGGAGTGTGCAGAGATGGAACGGTTTTCTCAACCAGGAAGAGAAACTCAGGAGTGGAAATAATTTTCAACACTGAGCGCGTGCACATTCCATGTGGGGAATTGACTTGTTCCTGTCATTGGAAAATCAGTGGAGTTTCTGTGGATCTTATCGCGGGTTTGTATTGTCAGCTGCTGGGTCTGGTGACCCCACTCTGTACACTGCATTTACAGAGTGTCTGGGTCCATGGCAAACAAATAGAGATGAGGCTCCACAGAAGGGAAGCTCTAACAATAGGGTGGTGCAGGACAGTGCATTACCTTTCCTTCGATTTCCCGGGACATTTGTTTAAGTTGGACAAGGTGTGAGGTATGAAACCAAAATTGAGGTGGTCACTGAGCTGTGTCCCTTCCTTCAGTATACTGTGTAGCCTCACACCAGTGACAGGACTGCGCTGATGCTAACCATGAATTAAACTGGATTAATTCTGGAACTTTCCAGGCAGGAGTGAATAACGTAGCCATCATCACTGGAGTGCAGTCCTCTGATATATTCACTGGCTGACAGAACCCATCTGTCCGCTGAGAGCAATATATTGTGTCCATCTCCCTGACGAAGATACAGAAAGAAACTTCCAGAAATACAAGGGAACAGAGTGACTGGTGAAAATGGGGAACAGCAGGAAATTAGAATTAATAAAAGGTACGTCTTTCAAAACCTCACTGAATTTATTGTTGGTATATTGCTGCATCTGATGGGCTACATCCCAGAGTATTGAGGAGGTGGCAGGAGAGCAAGTGAAAGAATTACTGATTATTCTTCAAAGCTGGTTAGATTCTGGAAAGGACCCTCCAGACTGGAAAGCAGCGATTGTAAACCTAAATATTTACAACAGGACGGAGAGAGCAAACTAAACAGTGGTTAGCTTGATGTAAGCTGTAATGAAAACATTGGAACCTTTTGTAACGAATGTCACAACTGGATACTTGGAAAATAATGTCATGATTCGGAAGAGTCAATCTAGATTCAGGAAGGGGAAGTGATCTTGATCTTTGCTAAACCTGTTGGATATTGTGTAGGTTGTCCGTTGTGACATTGACAATTGAGAACCAGTGGTAATGAAGTATTTGAATTTTCAAGAAACGGTTGACATGGTTGAATAGAGGTGAGTAGAGAATGTTAGAGTCCATGGGTAGGTAGGGGTGGAATACACCGAATGTATTAAAAGTCGGATAATCGAGGGAATGGAGAGAGTAGTATAATTATCTGGAGTGAAGGCTTTGGGGTATCAGAAGGATCAGTGTTTGGCCAATAGCTCTTTGCAAGATATTTCAGATATGAATAACAAATATCATCATTCACGTTTATGTTCATTAAATAGTGAGAGGTTGGGAAATGCTGTTGTTGAAACAGACCTGGATGTGCTTGGTCATAAGTCACAAATAGATTTTTTTTACACAGCAGGGAGTAAATGATATGTGGCTGGCCATGCAAAATGATTAAAGTAGCAGAGTTAATGTATCTTTACCAATGATAGTGTTTTGTTGAGAGAATGCTGGATGTATTGTGTACAGGTTTAATCAGCAAAGGGGATTCACCAGACTAAACCCTGGCATGATGTTACCATGAGGAGAATGTGAAGAAACTTGTGCTTAATAAAGTGTGTTAAGGTGTGTGTGAGTTTATATTTAAAAAGTGCTGAAGCACATTGAATGTTGAAGATACAAAATTGCCTTATTAGATTAATTCAAGGAATGCCCAGGCAAATTCACATTTCCTATGTATTGTAGTGCAAATATATCCACTGTAAACATATTGGCTGGTGCCTGTTCTAGTCGAGGAGAGATCTGCACGGAAACAGCATGTATGTTGTGGTTTTTGAGGGTGGTGGTGGTGGGAGTTCAGCCGGTTACAGTGTTGCAAATGGACAACGCAGCAGAATCATCTCGTCTGCGATAAGAAAACATGCATCATTCTCCCTCACTACTAACTTCACGACAGCAATGGGTGATAGGAAATGTGATCAATAGACAACGGTGCCATAGACAACATTCAATCCAGTCCAGTAGTTTTTGTGAACTGAAGGAACCATACTGAAAGGGGTTAAATGGAGCTGTTTGTTCAGTGACTGTGAGTGATGCTAGTCTCCATGGATCCTAGCTATGTCACTGGATGTTTTCTGTCTCCTTTTAGTAGGGGGCCTCTTGCAATGGTTTATGTCATTGTAGCAGCAGATGCATCAACTCCAGCGCTCAAAGGGATCAGCAGCTGCAGAGACAGAAAAAGGATATTTAAACATCCGAGAATAGTCTGAAACGATCCATTCATGGATCAGAATCTGAGAACATTAGACTGGAATGCTGCCACAATGGATAGGAGTTTATCCTGGGGTCTTTTCTATTTTTCCACGTCTTGGTCAACATTACAAGATCGGATATATGGTGCACTGCTGATTATCCAGCCGGGTTATTATCCTATCCTCGCTATTGTTGGTGTTCCTGGTAAGTTTCTTCATCTCTAACCATTTATTAATCTCTTCAACCATGGCGAACTTCGTTACTATTTCTGTTATCTATATTTGTCAAAGACGGAAACTATTGTCTTCAGTTTCAAATGCAAATTCCTTGATTACCCACAAAATTTCAGAACCGCCCACACTCCCGCCCTCACAAACATCTGAGAACGAGACTGTTCACAATACCCAATTAAAATACATAAAATTCATTTATGTCTCGGTATTCTGTCCATCACAAAACCTATCCACTACCAGCTCGATTATAAGCCCAGTCATAATCTTGGCTTCAATGCTGACGCTTTATAAACCATTATCTATGCTTTGGTAAAATTCAGACATTATGGTTAGACTCTAAGCTCTCTTTCAGTTGCAAATATTTCGATCACAACTTTGTTCTTGTCTCTAAAATAACTGAACGACAGGAACACTCTCTCAGAGCAGTAATGTCGGAAGAAATGTAATTCAGCTGCACAGGTTATTACACAGAAATACACTGTTCCACATCCTACCACAGACAATGTCAGAAAGTAAATGCAAAAGACAGGAATTGGAAATAACAACTTTAACATTTCCAGCATTTTGTCCATAGGTTTATCTATTTCACTGATGTCCTTTGGTAAATAGGACTTGCGTTATTATCTGGTCTGGCTTAAGATTTATGTGAGTCGCACAGCAATGTGCTTGGTTCTGTCCTGCCTGAAAGAATGACCTCACAATAAATGACATTTGGTTCGGTCAACAAATGCTGCCCCTGTCAGCGATGCAGACATTCCAAATAATAACAAAATTAAAGGTTAAACAAAGCAAAGAATGATGCAACAGATCAGAAACAATAAGGAACGAGAAAGTGACAGACAAACTGAACAGAATTGGCAGCCCCCTCGGGTCGATAGAAAAAATAGAATTGGCAATTCGATTCTAATGATCATACATCAGAACTGAACACAGTTGGGAAATAGTGTGATTGATGTTGGTGACACCGACATCACTTATGAAGGGGAGAAGGACTATGTCGAATAGATGGAGAAAGAGAGAGATAGAGAGAAAGAAGCAAACAAAGAGATTGCTGATGAAGAGGTGGTATGGAAATAAAATATGCAATTAAACCTTACTTATGTTTCTCCTGTTCCCATATTACTGATACTAATGACCATGTAAGGTATGTGTCAAAGTTCCTGTTTAAAGATTTTATGTCTGTTTTTCTCTCTTCCCTGAGTGTGATCATCTTCCTTTATTCATTAATGAGATGCTGGGCCACTATTTAATTCCCTTTCCTCATTATCCTTTGGAAGGATTTGATGAGCTGCCTTCCTGCCCCACTGCAGTCCGTGGGCTGTAAGTAGTCAGTGCTGAGGTCCCTGCGGCTTCATTTCTTTGAGGCCTTTGAAGTAACTGATATAACTGAGTGGCTGGCTTGGCCATTTCAAACTGCAACTGAGAGTTAACCACATTGCTGTGGGTCTGGAGTTGCATGTAAGCCCGACCAGCTATGGATGGTAGATTTCCTTTCCCGAAGTGCATGAGTGTGCCAGCTAGGACAATCAACAATGGTTTCATTGTTTCGTTTGATTCTTAATTCCTGATACATTATTGAATTCAAATTCCAATATTTGCCGTTGTGGGATTCGGATCCGGTGTCTGGGTCAAACCTGATTCCCCGGATTAATGTTCGGAGATAATACAGCTGGATAATCGCCTCATCAGTATCTCCAGTCAACTCCAATGGCAACAGTGATGTTGTTGTTGGTGAGGCTTTGCTTCATAAGGCAAATAAATGATTGGCAAAAAATGCCATCCATCTCATTTTGTATTTATGAGAAGGCGAGATGATGGGAAGTGCTCTTGGTGAAAAGGAGCTGGATGTTCTTGATCATGAGGCACTAACAGGATTCCTATGTAGCAGTGGGGTACTGGCAGGTGGGACTAGATTGGGTTGGGATATGTGATCGGCTTGGATGGGTCGGTCCAAAGGATCTGTTTCCATGTTGTGCATCTCTATGACTCTATGACTCAGCAAGTAATCAGCACAATAAATGAGTAGTGCAGTTCATTACAAAACGATTAAAGAATAAGAATGAAGACACCGTCCTGCAGTTGTGGAGTGTACTTGAGACAGTATTTTCTTTCATTGCAAATCAATGATATCTTTGCTCCACAGAGACGGTGTAATGGAGATTCACCAGACAATTCCCTGCAGTGATGGTACCATGAGAAATGAGTGTTTAATCTATAATGTTACAAAATGAATGAAACATGATTGCATTAATACTGGAGTGTTATGAATCAACACTCATTATTTTGAAAACAAAACACGTATAGCATTAGATATATCATGTTTTCCATGATATGTGTCTTCACATTTGGACAAATATATAGATAGAAAAGATTTAGAATGATATGGACCAAGCGCAGGGAAATGGGGTTAGCATGGATAGACATTTTGATCAGCATGAACCAGTTTGTGCTAATGGGCTTGTCTCTGTGCTACAGGATTCTATGACTCTATGATAATTTACACAGCTCTATGGAGCCCCCATGTCGGTTGAGAGAGAGAGCTCCAGGTTCTGAATGAACTCTCACCGTTTGGATGTACAGTTGGTGTGTGACCTTGCATTGAACGTCATGTTGTTTACAAATCTAGCGTCAGCCACACTCTGACAGTATTAACCATTCCCACGAGCTTCTGACCTCCATACAGAACACTAGCTTGTCTTCTCTGTCACAAACCTATCCTTTTTTTTTGCTAAAAGTTGTTCATTGGCTCAAGATGTTTTTCAGAGGGTCAATAAAACGGTGCCAGGCTACTATCAGTCTGGTTTGGTTTAGACACGAAAGGGATTTTCAGAGGTCTTTTATTTATATGTAAACAAATGAAACTACTGGCCAAAGTGGTCGTGCTTTAGAAGTGACCTTTATAATGAACGGGGAGTTGTCAGCTCTTTGAGCTGAGCTAGCTGAGTTGAGATGAACTGAACAATTTTCAGTTGTGTCTTGAACTGGGAAGTTAAACTGGGAGCTGAGTGGAAACTCTATCTCTTTTCCGCCCTTCAGCTTCAACCTGGAAGCATGCGTTCCTTTATAACATTTTTTCCAAGTGAGTTTGATTATTGGGACTATTGTGTGTATTTGGAATAGCATAATTAAGTCTAGTTGGATAGGTTGAATTTTGTAGCGGTTCTATATTCTGTTCTTTGTGTTTCATTGTGTAATTTTGTGAATAACGTCTTTGTCTGATTCAAAATCTAGTAGTCAACCTACTTAAATTACTCTGGGTAATTTTCATTGGATAATTATCAAAACAAACTTCAGAGTTATGCTCTGGCTGCGAGCTTAAGAATGTTTGAGTAGTCTAGCCTCGTCCATAACTGACTGGGGGCTCATTGCTGGATTTTTAACAACGAGTGGGAGGTGCTAGTGTCTTTGCTTTGGGTATTAGTTTGATTGGGTTGACAAAGCTTCGAATAGTAATGGCTATTTCAGTTGCCAAACGTTTCCTGGGTGTGCATGCAATGACTTTGGAATTTTTACGAAAAGTGAATAAGACCAAGTTGCAAAAATTAGCAGAGAAGCTGGAATTGGAACTGACTGCTTCTGTGAGGAAAGGAGAGATAATTGCAGCAGTAGCTCGTCAATTAAACTTGCTGGAGAAACCATCAAAATCAGAGATGGCAAGAATTCAGTTGTAAATGAAACATCTTGAGTTAACGGCGAGAGGTAAGCAAAGGGCAGCCGAAATGAAACATTTGAATTTCAATAAAATGCAGAAGACGGGGGAAAAGAGACAGCAGCAGACCAGAGACTAAAAAGAAAGAATGGCAAAAGGGATAGCAGCAGGGGACAGAGAAAGAGAGAGCTTTTGAATAGCAAAAACTGACACTTAAAAAGGAAAGTCAGTGTAAAAGGCTGGCGATAACGGCTGATGGTGGGCATTGTAAGGAAAAGAGTGCGGATGAGCAAGCCCCTAGTAGTCAGAAGACTAGTGACAATTTGTTTGAGTATGTTCGAGCATGGCCTCAATTTGATGAGAAGAATGTGATGCCCTTTTCATTTCATTTGAAAAGTTGGCTAAAGAAATGCAGTGGCCTGAGGCAATGTGGGTTTTGTTGATCCAAACGGAACTTGTAGGTAGGACTGGTGAGGTATTCACATCCCTATCAGAGGAGGTATCTGGGGAGTATGAGAAGGTTAAAAAAATCATTTTCTCTGCGTAGGCAACCTTTCAGGAATCTAATGAGTGATCCTGGTCAAACCTATACTGAGTTTGTAAGGATCAAACAGACTAATCTTGATAGTTGGTTAAGACCTTTAAATTTCAAGCAAAGCTATAATGCCCTTAGAGAGGTTCGCATTTGGAGGATTTCAGAAATTCACTGCCTGACGTAGTGCAAACTCAGGTGGAAGAGCAGAGAGTGTAAGCAGCAAGGTTAGCTGCTGAAATGGCTGATGATTATGAACTGTTTTGTTCATAATCTTGCTTTGGCTTCGAGAACCAGTTCTGGTCCCTGAGGGACAGAAATTGAAGCAAAGAGATATCATCACGTGCAAAGGGAAAGGTAGATCACAGTGGAGATCATAAGGATAATTTATCACCGTAATAAAGAAAACCTTGAGGGGGACAAAGAAGTTAAAATACTATAGTGTTTTCATTGTAATAAAATGGGCCACACAAAATTACAGTCTTGGTAGGCTGGGAGAAAACTAGATGTCGGATAACCAGACAAGCCTGGAAGTTTTGTTGAACGAGTAACAAAAAGCATAAGGGAAGTTAGGCAACTACCTCAGAGTGTACAAGATGATTAGTGGACATGCCATATCTGCATAAAAAAATCTACATGAAAGTGTAAAGTTTATTCAAGTAGGCCAGGAGTAATTGGTAAGGAGGTTCCAATATTAAGTGACGCAGGATATTTTTCAGTCTGTAATGCTGAGGGGTGAGGTTTTATGCACTCTTGAGAGATCATTGCCAGAAAATGTGCTGGCAACAGGAATTCATAGTGAGACAAAAAATGCTCAGTTATGTAAAGTGAGGCTAGAGAGTCCAGAGAAGAGCGGAGAATGTGTGGTAGGAGGACTGGACCCCTAACTCTCACCTCCAGGAATAAAATTTGTCCTTGCAAATAATATAACTGATTCACTGGTAGGCGTGCTGCCTACTCTACTTGAAAATCCAGTGGAGATGCAGACAACGGAAGACCTGGAGAATGTTTATCCAGGAATTTTCCCTGATTACGTCATCAGGAGATCACAGATGCACAGGTTGAAGCAGGATAAAGGCAGAGATAAGGAAGCTGACATAGAGTTATCCGAAAGTTTCTTTTTGATCAGATAAGTGGAACAGAGAAGGAGCAAGTAGAAAAACATGAAAATATTATGAGCTCTGCTAAGCTGATTGAATTACAGTAGAAAGATGAGGTGTTACAAAAGTTATATCAAAAGACATTTCGCAAAAAAGAGAATGAATGCATTCTTGTGTGTTATTACTTAATAAATGATGCCTTATTGCTGATATGGAGATCAGCACACATTGAAGCAGATCAGACGTGGACAGAAATTCATCATTTTGTTTTGCCTGTTGGGTATAGAAAGGAGGATGCTGCGAGTGGCGCATGAGCTACCACTTGGAGATCATTTCGGGGTGAGGGCATTACAGGCTGGAATACAGACATTTTCATTGGCCTGGACGACACAAAGATGTAGTTGAATTTTGCCAGACGACTCAAACATATCACACAGGCAGTAAAAAACCTGGAACTTTAATACCTATCCCAGCATTTGAGGAATCTTCACAAGAATCCTGATAGATTGTGTAGGTTACCTACCTCAAACAAAAAGTGGGAATAAGTATTTTTTAACAATAATGGATGTGGCGACTAGGTTTCCAGAGGCAGACTCATTAAACAGCATCACAGCTGGAAGAGTTGTAGAAAAAATGTTTTTTTTTAAATAGGTACGGACTACCAATAGAGATCTAGACGGATTAAAAGTCACATCCGAACTATTCAATGAGGTGATGGATAATTTGAGAATAAAGCAATTCAAATCTCCTGCGTACCATTCAGAATCACAGAGAGCATGAGAGACATGGCATAAAACACTGAAGACCATGTTGAGGTTTTGGGCAGGATTATCCAGATGATTGCGAAAAGGAAATTCTTTTTGAACTATTTGTGATCAGAGGCACACAAAATGAATCGACAAAATTGAGTCTATTTGAATTAATTTGTGGGCATGAAGTAAACGGACCATTAACATTGGTTATGGAGAAATAATAAGTCAGAATTCAGAGACCACCCATTTGGACAATGTGTCAACTTTTATGGAACGATTAAATAGAGCTGGAGAATTAGGTAGACAACATTTAAAAGTATCACAGCCTACAATGAAACAGGAAGTGGATCGGAAATCACAAATTCGTAATTTTGCAATTGGGAATAAGGTATTGGTGTTACTTCCAGTAACAGTTGAGCCTCGAAAAGCAAGTTTTAGTGTACCTTATCAAATTGGGAAGAAATTGAATGAGGTGAACTACTTGATACGGACTCCATACAGGAAGAGATCTCACAAAGTGTGTCATGTGAATATGCTCTAAAGGTATTTTGATAGTGAAAGAAAGTAAGACGATAAGGTATTAATGATTACAGCACAGAAGGAAGAACCAAATTCAGAGGATTCTGATTTGGACATTCCTCAAATCAAATTGAATAATGAGAAAGTTGTCAAAAATTGGGATAAATTATTGAGTTACCTTACACAAGAAAAGCAAAGCGACCTGAAAGAGTTATTACTATCTCGTGGAGACATATGGGGAAATAAACTGGGAAGTATGAACATAATTGTGTATGATGTAGATACAGGAGATGCTGTTCCGATTAAGCAACATCCTTCTAGGCATGACCATCCAATTTGGCACAGGCTCAGGAGGAGAAGAGCACATGCTCCAAGATGGCAGAGTCGAAGTAAGTTACATTGACTGGAGCTCACGTCTAGTCATAGTGCCAAAGTCAGATGAGCCCCAACGGTCATGTGTGAACTATTACAAAGTCAATGCCCTTACAAAGACTGATGCATATCCAATTCCACGTTTGGAGAATTGTCTCGAAAAAGTGGGAGAAACTATTTACATTTCTAATTTGGATTAGCGCAGAGGCTACTGGCAAGAACCTCTGCCAGAGAGAGCGAAGGCAATTTCCGCTTTCATAACGCCAAATGGACTATATCACTTCAAAGTTGCGGCATTTGTTATGAAAAACGATCTAGCCACATTCCAGAGACTGATAATAAGGTCATTGTCGGATTACCCAACTATGTGGTGTACAATGATGACCTGGTGGTTTTTAGGGACTCATGAAAGGAACATTTACAGCATTTATCGGACTTGGTAAATTGACTTCAGAAAGTATGCTTGGTGGTAAACCTAGCTAAAAGTGAATTTGAGAAAGTACAAATCACGTTCCTGGGTCACTCTATTGGACTTGGACAAATGTACCCATGCGATACGAAAACGAAAGTAATTGGGGATTGTTTCACACCGTCAACAAAAAGAAATATGCAGTGCTATGTTTCTTGGGATTGACTGGATTTTACTGAAAGTTTGTGCCAAACTTTAAGCAGTGCGGCTGCTCCAGTCACCGAATTGTCGAGGGCAAGAAATCTCAGTGGACAGAGGACTGTCAAAAGGCATTTTACAGCCTAAAAACTGTGCTAACCACTGCCCCCAGTATTAGCTACACTAGTTACATGAAGCCTTTCAAGATGGCTATCGATGCCAGTGATGTGGGTGTCGATCCAGTCTTCCTGCAGGAGGATGATGAGGGAATGGAAAGATCCATTGGCTATTTTTCTGGGAAGTCGAACGTTCAACAGAAGTGTTCAACGGTGGAGAAAAAGACTTTAAAGTTGGTGTTGGCATTACACCATAACTATGTTTCTATTATTAGCAATGCATCTGAGACCACCGTATACACTGATCACAACACATTGACATTTGTGGAAAATATTAAGGACAAAAATGCCAAACTGTTTAGATGGAGCTTGTTGCTGCAGCCTATCAATCTGACAATTGGGCACGTGGCAGGTCGTGAAAACGTGAAAGCTGATGAGTTATTGAGACTCGAATGAGATACGGAGGTGTTCAGTGGTGGGTTTACTACAGCCTGAATTTGCGTGGGTTTGTGCATGTTTAAATATTTACAATTAGTATAATGTATCTGTCTGTTTTGGGACTACTAACTGGGTTTGAAAAGCAACCATCTTTTCGCATTGATGGTTCTTTTTTTGGGGGGGGGAAACATGTCAAAAAGCAAGTGCCTTTTTTGTCTAAAAGCTGTTCCTTGGCTCAAGGAGACTGTCCTTTTTTTTCAGAGGTACAATAAAATGGGGCCAAGCTCCGATCAGTCTGGTTTGGTACAGAGATGAAAAGGATTTTTAGAGGCCTTTTGTTTACATGGAAACAGATGAGACTTCAGGCCAAAGTGGTCATGCTTTATAAGTGACCAGTATAATGAACGGAGAGTGGTGAGCTCTTTAGCTGAACTAGCTGATCTGAGCTGAGCAGTTTCAGTTGAGTTGAGAACTGGGAAGTTCAACTGGGAGCTGTGTGGAAACTCGGTCTCTTTTCTGACCTTCAACTTCAATATGGAAGTATGTTTTCCCTTTGTACTGGTTTTTATTGGGAGTTTGCTTATAGGGACAGTTATGTATATTCGGAACAGTATAACAAAGTCTAGCTGAATAGGTTGAGTTCTATCGTGATTCTTTATTCTGTTCTTTGTGTTTCACTGTGCAATTTTATGAATAAAGTTTTTGTCTGTTTTAAAATCTAACAGTCAACCTAGCTAAATTACACCAGGTAATTTTCATTGTACACTTACCGAAACAAATTGCAAAGGTATGCTCTGGGCTGCGTGCTTAAACGTGTTTTGAATAGTCTAGCCACGTCCATAACATCTCGGAGATGGAAGATGCCTCCTTGGGACTTGGTACAAACCAATCACTTTCCCTCCTCATGGTCAGCAAACCATGTTAACATAACACGTGAGTACCATTAGCAATGGAACCAGGAGGAACAACATGGAGCAGTCTTTCAGTGCAGTCCATGCCTCATTGGTTTGTCGTGTTGCAGCAACAATGACATCCTCCTATTTCAGTGTAACAGTTTGGAGGCGCTGAATGGCCTCTTCTGTTCATGTGTCAGTGTCTTGGGGGACAGAATGTCTTCCTCCTGGCCCGAGGGCAGAGGTTCAAGTACTTCAGTGGGAAACCCATGGTTCCTGCCTACCAGCACGTTGTGCTGACTAGACTCTATCTTCCTGAGTTATAGGAGACAAACGGAAGGCTGAAAGAACACTGCAAGCCAGGGAGCATCATGAGCTGGGAAAGTCAACATTTCAGGTATAAACGTTCTTCAGAAATGGGTTGTTGTGGAGTGGGGGTGGGGGGGGAGGTAGGGGAGCTGCAGATAAAGTGGGAAGGGATTGGTTGGGGTGGGGAGGCTACATCACTGAAATGTTTGGGGGGGTGGATGCGAATGGGTGTCAATGGATTTTGACCAGACAAGGAGTCGAGGGCTACAAAGAATTGGGCCTGAAAGAGAAATTGCGGTCGATTGCAGCTCAGCCCTGACCTACTGAATGGAAGGGCAGGTCTTAGTGGCTATGTTGCCTGGTTTTATTCCAGTATACCCCAAAGTCCAGTCATTTTGTGGCCTCTTCCATTTCCTGTGTTACTGACTTCAAGTAGCTGAATAGACTGATCCTGTTGCTGTGCAACTGGATACTGGTGCTGTATGATCTGGTTACAGTTTTATAGGCCCAAGGACCTTATCGACCACCTCCTATTATTGTATATAGTCTCCCGGGACTGTAAAGCCTCATTCTGTTCTGCTGTAGCTGAAATCCATATCGACTAAGTCTACGGCCCATGGAGAAAGTGAGCACGGCAGATGCTGGAGATCAGTGTAGAAAGGTGTGGCACTGGAAAAACACGGCAGGTCAGGCAGCATCAGAGGAACAGGAGAATTGATGTTTTGGACGTTCCTGATGAAGGGATTATGTCCGAAATATAGATTCTCCTGCCCCTTGAATGTTGCCTGACCTACTGCGCTTTTCCAACATCACATGTTTCGACATCTACTGCTCCACCCAAGTTAATCTTCCTGGTCACATCATCCAATTACTTTAAGAATATTTTCAGGCATTAACTTCATTGCATAAAGCCACATTTACTATTCCTAATCAAAGCCTGTCTTTCTAAATGCATATAAATCTTATCCCTCAGAACCTTCTCAAGTAACTTACCTGCCATGGGTTTTAAACCTACTGGTCTGTAGTTCCAAGGCTTTTTTGTTCAGTTCTTCTTGAATAAGGACACAATATTTGCTATTCTCCAGTCTTACGCGATGTCACCTGTGGTTAATGATGATCAATATTATAAGCCAGTGTCCCCGAAAATTCCTCTGGAGTCCCTTGAGGTGTTCTTTGATATATTGGGTAAGGACCGTGAGATTTATCCACTTTCAAACATTCTAGTACATCCAAAATCTCCTTTACTACGATATGGATTGTCCCTAAAATATCACCACTAACCTCCTCAAGTTCTCAAGTCATCATGTCTTTCTCCACGGTAAACATAGATTAGAAACATTTGTTGAGGACTTCAATCATCTCTGATAGTTCCACACGTGTGTGTACACATTGGTCTTTGAGGAGTCCTATTTTCTATCCAGTTATTGCTTTTTCTTTTAATAGATTTAAAGTACTTTTTTGGAATAATCCTAATTTTCTCAGCCATGGTTCTTTCTTGCCCCCGTTTCGCCGATTTCCTTCTTCAGTAAACTCCTGTATCTCGTATATATCTCCAGGGATTCCCTTGATCCCAGCTGCCTGTACCTGAGCCACGTCCCAAGTTCGAACAAGAACCTGTGGATCAGTTTTATCCCTCTACATAGCTATTTGAAAATTTCGAGTTTTGCCCCTTCCCGCTTAGGACACTCAATATACTGCTTGAGGAAACTTTCCTATCACATTTAACAGATTCAATCTCATCAAATCCCTTAACGCTCTGGCCATTCCAGTCTGTATTAGAAAAATTAAAATCCCCTATTTTGATTACCCTATTGCTCCTGCAGGTCTCCCCTCTCTCCCTGCATATTTGTTACTCTCATTCGTGTTGACTATTTGGGGGCCTATAGTACATCCCCAATCACCTCACCAACCCCTTCCAATTTCTTAACTCCACCCACAAAGCCTCAGTGGGTGATCCATCAGTTATTTTAGCTCTGATTACTGCTATGGTACTCTCCTTAATGAGAAATGCAACTACCCTCCCCTCCTTCTACCATCTCTGTCCCACCTAAAGCACCTGTACCCTGGCACATTAAGCTGTCAGTCCTATCCATCAATTAGTCATGTTTGTGTAATGACTATGATATGCCATTCCCACTTACCTATCCACGTCCTGAGTTCATCGGCCTTACCTGTAGGTCTTCTTGCATTGAAATAGGTGCAATTTAATCCAAAAGGCAGTACTTGCTCTCTGTCGTTTTCCAGCTAACCTTACTATTTCTGATTACTGTATCACCTTCCAGCCTCGCACTTGCCCCCTTGCTCTTGAGGATACCATCCCCTGCCAATCTAGATTAAACCCACCCTGTAACACTAGCAAAACTGGCAGCCAAGACATGTCCCTTCCAGTGCATGTCTTGGACGGTAATCTCCCTCTTAGGAGATTACCATTGTCAAGGTTTTTTTGTTAAATGTTTCTCCCAGCTCTCTGTAATCACGCTGCAGGGCCTCACCCCTATTTCTACGGGTATTATTTGTGCCAACGTGCATAATGATTTCTGGCTGCTCCCCCTCCCCCTTGAGAATGTTCTACAGCCACTTAGAGATATCCTGCACCCTAGCACCTGGGAGGTAACCCACCATCCTGGATTCCCGTTCGTGGCCACAGAATCTCCGATCTGTCCCTCTCACAATCGATCCTCCTATCTTTAACGTCCTGTTTACGTTTACCTTTTCCCGCTATGCACCAGAGGCAGTGGTAGTACCACCAACCTGGCTACTGCTGCTTTCCCCTGAACGGACATCGCCCCCAACAATCCAAAATGGTATACTTGTTTCTGAGAGGAATGGCTTCAGGGGATTTCTGCACTCGCTGCCTACTCGCTTTGCCATTCCTGGTGGTCACACAACTACTGTCTGCCTGGAACATGCCAGGAAGCAAGGAACGCCTGTTGGATTAAATTGTGTTTATTTAAATGCAACAGGGTTGACAGGTAAGGCTAATGAACTCAGGGCAAAGAACATTTGACTGGAATATTACAATCATTGAAGAAACATAACTAGGGGCGTGTCTTGGGCGTGGCCACCACACTAAAGCACTTATCTATGAAGTTCTCAGTATCTCAGATGACACTGAATGCATCCGAAATTAGATTATCTACAGTGTGTAAATAGGCCCTTCAGCCGAACAAGTCGGCACACCGACCCACCGAACAGCAGCCCACCCAGACCTATTCCCCTACACCCAACACTATAGGCAATTTAGCATGACCAAACTACCTAACCGGCACACCTTTGGACTGTAGGAGGAAACCGCAGCACCAAGAGAAAACCCATCCAGACACGGGGAGAATGTGCAAACTCCACACAGACAATTTCCCGAGGCAGGATTTGAATGCTGGTCCCAGGTGCTGTGAGGCTGCAGTGCTGACCACTGAGTCACCATGCCGCCCAGCATAGCGCCCTAACATGGTCTCCCAGGAACTGAAGCTGGGTGCAGTGCCCACACGTGTAGCCATCAGGGCAGGTAGAAATCTCCCTGAGCTACCACATACCACAAGAGGAGCGTGTGGCTGCCTGAAATGTCATCTCGACTGATGTAACAATAAAGTGAAACGGACTTTATTTGAGTTTACCGGTAATTTTTGCTCAGCTGCTGTTGCCCGAAGACTTTCTGCTTACACTGCTACAACGGCATGTCTCTCTCTCCCTCCACATTTAGATTTGGTCAGGGAAGGAAGACTACAGTGATGTAGTATTTGGGCTTTCAGAACTCCTTGACAACTGACCACTGACTACCTGCTCCCCAGTGCAGGTCTCTGCTTGGCCTTGTAGAGTGTCTTGCTGAGGTCTTCCTTCTGGTAGTGGTGACTGTGTCGATGCAAATCCTCACCTCGATAGGCAATCCGTATTGTTGCAGTGCTCTGGTACTTGCGGTCTGTTAGTATTGCATTTATGAATTCATTGAATCCGTCGATAGCATTCCAAACTGTGTCTCACACCATAGCGAGAGAGGTTGATGTTCTTGTGAATACAGGGCTATTGGAAAAGAACACCATTAGACATAGGGGCAACAATATGTCCATCCGCTCACTGAGTCTGCTTTTCCTTCAATTAGTTTATATTTATTTTGATAATCCCCCATTCCACTTTCCAGCGAATTCCCCGTAACACGTGTATAAACATCTGTCTGTCTCAGCCTTGAAGAGATTTACTGATCCGGCCTCAACAGCCCTCCGAATTTTCTACAATTGTTTCCCTCTCACTGATGTGAGACTTGGTGGTCTTTAATCTGGTGATTTGTCCATTCTATCGTACATAAACTTCCAATTCTTCCTCAGCTCCTCCAAACTGAAGACCGATTCGTAGGATGTGTTTAACATATTCTCTGACTCTGTGAACACGCTCTCCCCTGAGTCCCTGATACTCCCATTTTTTTCCCATGTTATCCTCTTCCCCTTAATAAATAAAAAAAATGACTTTGGATTCTTGCTAATCTTACCCGCTAATATTTTATCACCCCTCCTTCTGCTCTTCCACTGACTTTTTAAGTTTAGCCCTGCACTTTCTATATTCTTTTAGGACTTTCATTGACCTGTTCACTTGATACCTGCTTTAAGCTTCTCTATCCTTTTTCATCCTGTTCGGAATTGGTGTCGACATCTGAGGTTCTCTGCGCTTGTTTTCCTAAATTTTATCTGCGGTGTAACATGCTGGGCCGACACTGTCATCAATTCAATTTTAATCAAATGATCCCCCAATCCCCTCCCCAGCTTGTTCTGCTACAGTTTCACCCAGAAGCAACTGCACTCTCCCCAGATCCTGTCATTTTTTTCCATAAAATCTGTCTCCCCATTTTTGGGGTCTTTTCCTTCGCAAAGTCAAAAGGTGTGATATCACAGTCACTGGTCCTATAATGCTCTCCCACCTCTGCCTGGAACAGCTCACTGGCTTCATTCCTCACAGTGAGGCCCAGCACTGCACTGCCCTTTGTTGTATATGCTCTGTGTTGATATAAGAAGCTCTCTGGAATAAATTTCAAAACACCAGCCCCCTCTTAATTAGTCATCACTGACCTAATGAATGTTTGGAATTGACATGCCTGAATATAATGATCCTATTACTGTTTTTACACACCTTAATAACTTGGTTATATACCTCCTCCCGTACTTTCCTTTATCTGGGGTTCTAATAATATATCCCTCGCAGTGTTTCTGCCATGGTATTGATCCTGAACACTAACCACCAAGCCTCATTAGAAGATACTTTCAAGATACCGTCCCTTCTTACGCCAGTAACTGACTCCATCATTAATAAGGCAACACCACCTCCTCTTTGACCCTCTCTCCTGTCCTGACTATAGTTCTGGTACTACTGAAAATGTGTTGCTGGAAAAGGGCAGCAGGTCAGGCAGCATCCAAGGACCAGGAGAATCGACGTTTCGGGCATGAGCCCTTCTTCAGGCTCATGCCCAAAACGTCGATTCTCCTGCTCTTGGGATGCTGCCTGACCTGCTGCGCTTTTCCAGCAACACATTTTCAACTCTGATCTCCAGCATTTGCAGGCCTCACTTTCTCCTGTAGTTCTGGTACCACTGAGTATTTCGTTGCCAGCCCTGACCTCCCTCAAACACAGCTCAGAAACAGCAACAATGTCACACTTTCACATGTCAGCTCGTTTCCTTATCATATCTGCCTGTCTGATAATATTACCAGCATTAAAGTAAAGCGCATCCAACCTAGAATATATCTCTTGGAACGCTCTGTACCTCGGGGTTCTTCAGTCATTCATTGTTCGTTGTTAACCTGCCCAATTCATGAACCAAAACTGTAACTCTCGGACTGAATGAATATTTATTGAATTTGAAATTCGTTTTTAGTAAATGTGTTCCTCAAATGCAACTTTCCAGAACTGAACAGTCAGCTCCAGTTACAACGAGTTTCTGCTGATTAGTTCCCTGTTCAGTGTGCAGAGGGGACAGCCCTCAGTAATGGAGAAAGCGCGTACTAGTGAACAGAGTCGAAAATTGTGGCGCTGGAAAAGCACAGCCAGTAAAGCAGCATCTAAGGAGCAGCAGAGTCAATGCTTTGGGCATCTGCCCTGCCCATGTTTTCCATTCCATAATACACAGGACATTGGGAACCATACTTGCTCAGGAAGGCAGCACTGTATAGAGCCCTGAAATGGAAAGCAGTTGATCAATTGGTTGGACAGGGAGTAAACAAGTTGAAGTGAAATACAGACTGATTGATGTACAAACATAAGGATAGATAAATCCCTCGGCCAGAAGGGAAACACCATAGGTTACTACAGGAAGAGAGGGAAGAGATTTCTTTGCCTTTGGCGATGGTTTTTGCGCCTTCACTCTCCATTGGAGTAGTGTCGCATGATTGGAGGGTGGCAAATGTTACTCCCTTGTTCAGGCAAGGGAACAGGGATTGTCCTGAGAATGACAGACCAGTCAGTCTTGCATCAGTATTGGCCAAAGTATTGGAGAGGATTCTGAAAAATCATAGTTTGATTAGAAATAGTCAGCATGGCTTTGTGAGGGGCAGGTCATACCGCAAAACTCTTACTGGATTCTTTGATGATGGGATTAAGCACACTGAAGAAGGTAGAACAGTGAATGCCTAGTGCATGGATTTTAACAAGGTGTTTGATAAACTTCCCCATGGTAGTTTCATTCAGAAAGTAAGGAGGCATGGCATACGGGGAGACCTATCTGTCTGGATACAGAATTGGCTAGCCCATAGAAGACAGAGTGTGGTGGTAAATGGGACATATTCAGTGTGGAACTAGGTGAGAAGTAGGGATCGACTCTGGGACCTCTGCTGTTTGTGATTTTGATAAATGACTTGGATGACGAAGTGGAAGGATAGGTTCGGAAGTTTGATGATGTAACACAGGTTGGTGGAATTGTGGATAGTATGGAGGGCTGTTGTAGTTTGCAACAGGACATTGACAGGATGCAGGACTCGGCTGCTAAGTGGCAGATGGTGTTCAATACGGAAAAGTGGGATACGATTCATTTTGGAATGTCGAATTTGAATGCAGAATACAGGGTTAAAGGCAGGATTCCTACAATGTGGAGGAACAGGGGATTATATGGTCCATGGCATAGCTCCCACAAAGTTGCTACCCAGGTTTATAAGCTTGTTAAGGATGTGTTTGATGTGGTCATTAGCCGAGGGATTGAGTTTAAGAGCTGCAAGTTTATGTTGCAAATCTATGGAGCCTGGTGAGTCCACACTTAGAATATTGTGATCAATTCTGGTTGCCTTGTTATAAGAATGATGTAGACGCTTTGGTGAGGGTGCTGAAGAGATGCTGTCTGGACTGGACGGAATGTCTTACAAAGAAAACTTGAGGGAGCTAGGGTGTTTTCCTCATTGGAACGAAGATGAATGGAAAGTGACTTGACAGGGGTGTTCAAGATGATGAGAGGCATAGATCGAGTGGATAGCCAGAGACTTTCTCCCAGGGTGGAAATGGCTCTCGAGGCAGTATGATTTTAAGGTAGGTTTAGGGTAGATGTCAGAGGTAGGTTCTTTAAACAGAGAATGTTGGGTGTGTGCAATGATCAGCCAGCAGTTGTAGTGAAGTCAGCTATATTAGGGATATTTAAATGGATAGGCACATGAATGATAGTAGAATGAAAGGTATGTAGGTTAGTCTGATCTTTGAGTAGGATAAAAGGTCGACAGAACGTCAAAGGCCGAAGGGCCTGCACAGTGCTGCATTTTTCTGCACTGTTCTATGTTTCCAGTTTCACACAGCTTGTGGATTCTCATCAATTGTTGAATGTGTGTGGGAGTGATGTGTGTGAGATCAGGAAGCTTTGGAGGGGTGTAAGGCCAAAACCTCCAGTTATGGTGTGCATTGTTACAATCACCTGAAAGCCAGTATAATATATGTGGTTACTTAGACCAGACAGAATCCGCCAAGTTCAGTTATTAATGTGATTTTTGGATTGCCGTTTGCTGCTGGTTACTTCACATACATTCTGCTGTGTGACCCTTGTAGTAATCTCTGACCATTCACAGAAATGTACAATTTTATTTTGATACTGGAGAATGTGAAGGTGCCATTTATTGGATATGGATTTAGAGGTTTCTTTGTGAGACACAAGGCACTGCAATAGATTGTCAACTTGTTAACGCCTTCACCCGTGTCTGATCTAGGGTGCAGATGTATGGAGTCAGGGAGGCAGGTCAGATTTCATCAACATAGGTAACTTGTATGGTGTGATTCTGGCTCTCCATGTCTACACATCTGATCTCTGGGCCAGGCTCTGACTGAAGATGAATTTTAAAACGTGGTTGCTGGTCAGCCATTAGTATTTAACTTGGACAACATTTGTACCTACACTGAGACCAGTGATAGTCTGTTGGCGGGTTCTTCATGCACAAGGTGGATTCCAAATTATTTGCTGCGAAGTAATGTTTGACTGACTTCCCTGAAACAGGTTAGAAGCTCTCTGCAGAGATTTCGGAACAAGCCACTGAGTCTTTCTATATCACAGGCAGCTGTAAGTTCCAATAACACTGTAAATTATTTCAGATCTATTGGAAGCAATTTTCAGCGTAGCTCATTGCAAGGTGTTGAGTTTCCTGACCAGAACAATATTCGGATGTTTGTTATATTTCATGAATTGGGCAAAAATAAGATGTGAATGATAATCATTCAACTGAACTATAATCTCTTAAATCAATTATGTTGATTCTATATTTATGGAACTAAAATATAAACTCCTGTCAAGATTTTCCAACACAGAAATAAAGCATGTACATTTTATTTTATCGAAGAAAGACCATGATTCTTGTGGTAATCAGAATTAGATATTCAATGTCAGGATTCAAAGCAATGTTTTGCCACTCCAATATTTTTAAAGTGGTTGGCTTTTGAATGATTTGACGTTCAGAGGGAGAAAACGATTGAACATACAAATAGAATTAGCGTACTTATACATTTATATATAATCAATCAGTTTAATTTCTCACTGAAATGTATGATCTTCAGCTATGTGGCAGCAATTTAAAAATGGCAACAATTCAACATGGACTGTGAATATTAAACGAAATAAATTATTTGTGTTATCAAATTTTAGTGAACAATAATTTGAAAACTTCCAATTTTTAGAATGAAGAATGTTTAATATGAAATGTGGACAGTGAAAAAAAGCAACGAACATAATATTGTGTCAGAGCTTTACAAGGAGTTTTGTGACAAAGAAATTATATATTTGTTTGAGTAATTGGAATGCAATATGTAAAATATTCATGTTCTGAGTAATAATTATACTTCATATTGAAGCTGACTTTGCAATACTTGCATTTCAAATGCTTATGCTGCACCAAATAATCACATATTTGCGAGCATTTACACAGTGACATAATTGGATACTGACTTTTATTCACACCTGGCACATGATAGAGTGCAAAACTGTAAAGTACAGGAGGAGGGCATTGGCCATTATGTATGCATCAGCTCCACAAATGTCTCCCAAACGCCTCCCATTTGCCAGCCCTCTGTCTGTTTCCCGTTAAATTATTAATTTCCAAATATATATCCAATTCTCTTTTGAATCTTCATCCACAACTTTCCCAGCCATTCAATTCCAATTCGTAACAACACTCTAAATAAAGACGTTTTTTCCTTATTTCACTCCTAGCTCTTTTGCTGACAACCTTGAAATTAGAAATCCTTGATGCTGTAATGCCAACTAATTGAGTATTTTTTTTACTAAACAATGTTTTTCATACTTTTGAGCTCCACAAAAAATTCACATCTTTGTCTGCTCTGTTTCAGGAGCAATAAGCCTTGCAAGAACTGTAACAAACACTACAATGGAAAAACAAACAGAAAACTAGTCACCAGGATATATGAATATCAACTGGCCACATGAACCCAACCTTAATTTCTTACATACTGATGAGGAAGTACGTCACTTTGACTAGGTCTGCATATCCATCCTAAGACATGTCAAACAGAGACAAGCACAAGAATTCCCAGAAACATGACATTCCAACAGGAACTATATCAACAAACACATCAATTTTGACTCCATCTACCACTCTCTGAGAAAAAGGGCTGGAAATGACATCATCGACACAGGAAATTACATTACCAACTCAAGGAAACAGAAACACTTAAATAGAAAGTGGAAGATAACACCAGCACTTCACTGGAGGCTCACTGCCTGAGTACAGTCAATGGAATAAACCAACAACTGCCATTAGCTATTGCTTCAAAATATATCAGTGTTCGTGGCTGCCACCACATAGAATCATTGAATGAAAATGCGAGCCTGCACGACCAAGTGCATATCCAAAGGCTTTTTAGAAAGTTTGTGAGATTACCGGCTCAATCACCCGCCTAGGCAACACATTCCAGACACATGGCACCAGGGGCTGAATGGCGGCTCAGTGGCTAGCAATCCTGCCTTCGAGCGCTGGGGACCCAGGTTTGATTCCAGTCCCAGGTGACTGCCTCTATGGATTTTGCACATTCTCCCTGTGCCTGCGTGGTTTCCTCTAGGTACTCCGGTTTTCTCCCCCAATCCAAAGATGTGCAGGTTAGGTGAATTGGCCATGCTGAATTGCCCATAGTGCTAAGGGATGTGTAGGTTAGTTGCATTAGTCAGGGGTAAATATAGGAGGAGCATGTTTGTGTAGGTTATTCTTTGAAGGATCACTGTGGATTTATTGGGCCAAATAGCCTATTTCCACACTGTAGGAATTTTATATTCTATGTATGTGGCATCCTCTCAGTTCAAAACAGGCTCACAAATCCTTTCTCAATTCCTGCCTTTCTCTTTAAGTATGTGTTCCTTTATTTTTGAACCTTCGAGTAAGAGAAACAGCTGCGGTCTGTTCATCCTCTCCATTCGCCTTATACTCTTGTACACCTGCACCAGGTTCCCTCCTCAACCTTCCCTGCTGCAATGAAAAATTTGGCCCTCGCCCTGCACAGTCTGAGTACTCACTTGTCTTGTTAATTCAGATGTGCATCATCTCACATTTATCAGTGTTAAACTTCATCGGCCATTAAACTGGATGTAGAAATCATCTGTTTATATTGTCCTGTAGCCTAATTCTTTCCTCCTCACTGTGAAGCACCCAGATAATCTTTGTATCATCCCCATTAGTTATCATTCCACTGCCATCCATCTTCCACATTCTCACCATCATCATTTATGAATATCACAAACAAACCTTGATTTCCTTCCTCTTCTCCAGATGTTATTCACAGAAGAAGAATTAAAAATTCCAGTCTCTTGCTATTCTTATTTTGGGGAATTTACAAAGTGATGTAGTTAACACCTGTTTCGAGGGAGCTGCAAATAGCATTTTCGACATAGACTTGAATTCACCTTTTAAACTCTGCCCCTCAGCATGTCTTATTCATAAAATGTGTACCTAATTTAGGATGAACTACGGTTTGGCACCTTGCACTGGAACATTCGCCTTTTGTGTGGCACTGTCCTTTGGAACAATAGTCAGAACTGAAGAATTTTTCATCTGCAGGATGGATGCAAACTCATTGCTTGAATCAGCTAATGTTATGAGGATAAATACTCAATTAACTTCTATGTTAAGGACAAACTGCAGGAGATCAAATCATATGCTCCTGTCTACCTTGAATTTGAAGCAAATACATACTGTTCAAAAAAATCAAAAATGTTGAGACACCATACCAGGGGAGTAGAAAACATGTCATATGCAATTGATGGAGATGCAGAAATGCGGAGTGAATGTGCAATCTGAACAATAAATAAGGGATAGAAAAAGAAATACATCAAATCGTAATTTTCAATAGAACCAGATCCCAATTTTTCTGAAGATTGATGTTTTTCACTCAACCTCACTTTTGCTAAGGCAAGTTTTTCCCAGTCACTAAAACTTCATTACCCATTCTTCTTCCGCCTTTCTCCTCTTTTTTTACACTCCAACTTCCATTGCATTACCCCTTCTGCTGCTACATACTCTTCCACTGATGATGTCTCTTCACGTCTATCTTCTGCCACTCCCACAGTAAGTTACCACAATTCCCCAGTTACTCCCACTTCCACTGGCCATCCCTTGTCCTTTTTGCTTTCCAACTGGAGTGATGGGAACTGCTGGTTTCGTGCTGCTATTGGTAATCAGTCAATGATGAGATTGGGATGATCAATGTCCAATAGGAACAGACAATAGTGTGTGTCTGCCACTGTCCAACACAACATGAAAAGTATGGTTCTGTTCCCCATACAGAGTGGAACATTTTTTTCTATCTCTGTGTCACAGCGCTTAAGCAAACAGCCTCATCCCAATAGGACAAATCTCTCCTCAGAATCAGAAGTCCAAGCATCAGTTTTTCCTTAAACGTTGTGAGGACAGTGACCACATTGTTCAAAAGAGGCATGTTCGATCATTTTGCTCTTTACCATTTAAACTGATATTCCAATGTCATTTGAAGTGAGATCAGAGTAACATCCCTTGCATCAAAGTAATATTTCTCTCATGTAGCATCATTCCCCCTCAGCAAACTGTGGTTAATGGAAATCAGAGGAAATTCTGTGCTGGTAATTTCTTCAATGAACAATGACTCCTTCCCTCGAGCTATTGGGAATGACAAATAATCTCTGCCTTAGCTAGTGCCTTTCAAAATCATGGATGGATTTGTGTCATTAATAACATCAAGATACATCTGTTTTCACAGTTTAGTCGAAAGTCTCAGAAAAGTAAGACCTTGCTGGTTGAGTGTCACCCCAATGGAATCAGCTGATTACAATAAGATAACGATTCCGATTATTTTCAATCAGTTATTTTCTGAGGACTGATCGTACGATGTCAGTGCCACTGAGATCATCATTTTCTCTGTCCAACAGCATCTCATCACATTGGCTCAAGGTTGTAACATTCCCCTAATCTACTTCATTCTCCAGCTCATTCGCCATGCTCGCCAGATATACGAAGCCCACAAGATGGAATAACTTAGAGATGCCTATGAGCCTCTGGAACCTGCCACCCAACCCATGCCCTGCAGGTGAAGCAGCATCCCCTCTCCCAAGCCCACCTCCTGTCGTCTATTCACCATCCCTCCTAACCTTCCACGCACTGATGCTGAATGTTTTGTACTCAGCTTTAGCCCTCTGTGCCCCCACTTAAATGAATTTCAGGAATGACATAATGTTGAACTCCTCTTCCACCATCTTCTCCTCAGTGTCCATTTCTTTGGACAAGAGTCCACTTGCCATCCCACAGACCCTTCACCCAGCTCTACCATTGTCCCTCCACCTGGACCCATTCCTCTGGCGTTTACTTGAACTCAATCTGTTCATTGAGAACTTTCCATGTGACAGTTGTTGTCTTAATGTCTCTGCATCCCACTCACCCTGTTCAACCTATCACCCTCTGAACAGAATCTATGCTGTATGCTTCGATCCAAACCTGACTGTGTTATTCAGCCTGCGTCGATAAGGGTGGTGGACTCACCTTTGCATTTCAGAGGCAGAGTGCCAGTTCTCAGGTATTTCCACATGTCACCTGCTGGTCCATAACCCTACCATGGCACCTATTGACATTTTATTGACTAAATCTGACCACATTTCATCTGGAGATTCTCACCCACTCTCGCGCACGCGCGCTCACACACACACACACAACTCCATCTAACAATCCCAAAGCTGATGGTCCTCAGATAGCAGAGCTCGCTTTTATATTCTCCTGAAAATCCACAAACAGAACTGCTTGGGCATACGCATTGCTTCAGCCTGCTCCTGCCATACAAAGGAGATGTCTGGATAAACACGTGGGCCCAAGTTATACCTCTTCCTTCATGGGGTACGTAAAGAATTCCTTGTTCCATTTCTTTCCACCCCCCACCCCATCCACACTTTCTCCGATGTGTAGATGATATCATAGCTGCTGCTCCTCTCACTTGTACAGAAATGGAAAAGTTTATTATTTCCAATTTGCACCTCTCCCTCACTTTCACCTGTCTATCTATGACTCCTCCCTTCCTTTCCTTGGCATCTCTGCTTCTATTTCTGGGGATAGACCAGTCACTGATATCCAGTATTAACCCACCGACTCCCACAGCTACCTGGAGTAAACATCCTCACATCCTGTTTCCTGCAAAGGCTCTAGTCCATTCCCCCAGTTTCTGCTTCTGATGATGTCACCTTCAGAAATGTGGCCTCTGAAATGTCCACCTTCTTCCTCAACCGAGAATTCGCCAGCACTGTTGTCGACAGGGCCCACAATTAGTTCTGACACACCTGCTGCACTTCTACCCTCACCCTCTCTCCCCCCCTCCTGCAACAGTGTTAGAGTTCTCCTTGTGCTTACCTACCATCCCACCAGCATTCACATGCAGAAGATCATCAGTCTGCATTTCCTCCACCTCCAGTGAGATGCCACCACCAGGCACATATTTGCCTCCTCTCCCTTTTCCACATTCTGAAGTGACCTTTTTCTCCAGGACACCCTGGTCCGCTCGTTATTTACTGCCCACACCTCCCCCCCCCACCTCCCCCACCCTAAACCACAGGTCCACTTTACTTTCCCCTGCCGGAGGTGTAACACTTTCCCATTTGCCTCCCCCCTTCTCACTATTCAAGGGCCCAAACATACCTTCCAGGTGAAGTAGCATCCTACCAACATTTCCCACAATCCGGTCTACTACATTCGCTGCTCACATTGTGATCTGCTCTACATTGGGGAATCTAAAGGTAGACTGGGTGACCACTTCACAGAATAACCAAGCTGTACCTCTGCTAAAGACCCTGAGTTTCCAGTTGCCTGCCAGTTTAATACCCCATCCTGTTCCCTGGCCAATATCTCTGCGTCAGGCTTGCTGCAGTGTTCCAGGACATTTCAACGCAAGCTGGTAGAACAACACCTCATTTTCCGCGGGTGGACCCTGCAGACATTCAGACTCAAAATAATGTTCAATAATTTTAAGGACTGAACTCCTCAATGCCCCCTACCCATACCCCAGGCCTAGTTCTCACGTGGTCTTTCATTACTCACCCTCTACTTTTAGCTACTAACAGTGTCTATCAACAGCTATTCAGCTTCTGCTGTATATTAATCAACATTTTCAGGGCTACCATCCGTTCTGATGTCGGGCCACTGAACTAGAAACGTTAATTCTGATTTCTCTGCACAGATGCTGCAGACCTTTTGCAGCAACTTCGGTTTTTGTTTCAACAATGTCTCACAATGTTTTGTATCACAATGCAATACGTCATGGATATTTAGAGCTCTGTCAAACATAGGAACATTGTAATTTCTCATTTAATGTCCATAAAAAAAATACGCGCCATTCAACTGAGACAGCAGCTTTGCTTATATCGTTCAGATCAGTCAATTTGTCACAGTTCAGAAAGTAAAAAGTAATTGATAGAGGGAAACTCAGCAGGTCTGGCACTCTCTGAGCAGGGATACGCAGAATTAACCTTTGATTTCAATATGACTTTTTCAGAACCGTGTCATATCATATTCGATATGTTAACTCTGTTTCTCTCTGCAGATACTTCCTCATCTGTTGCGCTTCTACCATCATTTTCTGTTTGTATTTCATGTTTCTGTATCACTATATTTCATGTTTCTTGACAGGGCTTCATGTTGAATTTGGTTACATATGGACAATGTAGTCCTTTCCTGTTCCTATTATAGTTGGTGTGTCCGTAATCTGTGTTACGGCCGAAACCTGTTTCTTCTTTAAGATTCAAAGGAAAAAAGAATATTTTTTGTGATTATCCTGTAAATCTCAGGAACTCCACTTTGTTTGAAAAGACATTTTAGAGGCAGCTGAAATTTCATGTGACAATAGGAATAAATTATTGATGATGGAGCATTTTGTGTCCTTCGTTGAACCGTCTTATCTACCCCTCTACAAAGGCTTTGATTACATATCACAGAGTTATTTACAGCAAAAGTGGGAGAAATTCGGCCTATTGTCTCTTCCAGCTTGGAATGACTGTATCTCTACTGTAAGTCTCCTGAATTGTCCCCATTCCCCTTCCCATTTTGTTATTAGTGTCTGCTTTCAATTGTAAGTTTCCTGTCAGATATGAACAATATGATCAATCTCAAGCAAAAAGAAAAACATAACCTAGAGAACAAGCTCAGCAGGTCTGGCAGTATCTGTGAAGAGAAATCACAGTTAATGTGTCAGTTCCGGTGACCCTACTCAATCTGTATTTCCAATGATTAAATGGTATGTATATAAAATATAGGTCACTTTATCACATTTAATATTATCCTTTTAGTGCACAATGTTATTCAGCATTGCATCACCCAAATGCTGGCTGTTTCCTTGTTATGCATTAGATTTAATTCTGTCTGTCAGAAAGAGGGATGATGACTGGGGAATATCATTGTACTCTCCATACAGTCTCCACTGCCACTGTTCCCAATCCGCCCTATCTCCCAGCCAATATCATGTTCATTCAAACATGACTCATTAATTCATGAGTCTAAATGAATACGTTTATTGTAATTATCACTTTTAGTGTTGGACTGAGGCCAAAATGCGAAAAAAATACGGTTTACAGCAAATGAAACTGCATTTAGAAGTCTGTCAATTTGTATAAATAAATTACTGAAGCATATTCCCTGTGGAAGTTCCGAAGTTGCCTTATTAGAGCAATGAGAGGAACATTCAGAGAAGTCTACACTTCCTGTCTATGTTCAGGGCGGCTGTGCCCAATGACAGTCTGTTCGCTGGCGTTTGTTCCCGTGCAGGAGAGATCAGCACTGTAACAACATCCTGGTTGTGATTCTTTTGTGAGTTGGGGGGATTTTTGGAGAGATAGTTACAGCATAGTAAACGGAAAACAGAGCAGAATCATGTCGCCTACGAAAAGAAAATATTCTTATTCTCCCTCACAAATGACTTCACGAGAGCAATTGGTGAAGGGAGATGTGACCAGTGGCCAGCAATGTCATCATGTCGTCCAGTCCAGTTATATTGTGAACTGAATGTGCTGTATTGAAAGCTGGGTCTGTTTGCTCAGTAACTGTGGTTGATGTCAGTCTCGGTGCAATGCAACTGTGTCACTGGAGGGTTTCTCTCTCCTATTAGTAAGAGGCTTCATTCAGTGCGCTATCCCACTGTAGTAACAGATGCATCAGCTCCAACAGTAACAGAGGTCAACAGCTGCACAGATCTGAATCTGAGAATAGTGGACTGGAACATTACAACAATGGAGAGGAGGTTTTCCTTGAGTCTTTTTAAGATTTCCTCCTCTTGGGGATTTCTACCATTTCGGATATCAGCAGTGCTGATGATTATTCTGGGCGGGGTGAGGGGTGTGCTACTAACCTATTCTCGCTATTGTTGGTATTCTCCACCTCATTCCTGAAGAAGGGCTCATGCCCGAAACGTCGATTCTCCTGCTCCTTGGATGCTGCCTGACCTGCTGCGCTTTTCCACAACACATTTTCAGTTCTCTACCTCTGTCCATTCATTAATCCCATAAACAAGTTTGAACTTCGTTGCAATTTCTGTTATCTATATTTGTCAGAGAAAGAAACTATTGTCTTCAGTTTCAATTGCAGTCGCCATTCTTTACCCATGAATGGCAGACAACTCCCTCACAAACATCTGCGAACAAAACTGTGCACAAACTCAAAATCACTTTTTGCTTTGAACTGATTTATGTCTCATGTTCTCCCTGTCACCAAACCTGTCCACTCCCAGCTCCTAATATCCCCAATTTTCATCTCTGTGTCAATGCTGTTGCTGAACAAACCATTGGCTGCACGTTGGTAAAATTCAGACTTCATGTTTCAAGCTCTCTTCTGACCACTTTTCCAATTGCAAATATTCCAATCACAAAATTGTTTTTGTCTCGGACGTTACTTCATGATTAGGACAATGTATGAATGTAGGAATGTCGCTGGATGTAATTCAGGAGCAAAGCTTATTAAACGAAAGATATTGTTTCAAGTGGTTTGATTCAAGTCCTACCACAGCTGGTGACAGCACTTAAATAAAAATGATAAGAATTGGAATAAAAGTGAATTTTACAAAAAACAAACATAAAAGAAACATTTTGTCTGAAAACCTTCTTCTTTCACTGATCACCTTCGGTAAAGAAATCGAGTATTATTACCCGGTCTGAGGTAAGTGTGACTTTAGACTCATGATAACATGCTTAACTTTATATTGGATTGTGGAATGGCCTCAGTGTCAGGGCAACTAGTGATGGTCACCAAATGCTGCCCTTGGCAGAGATGCCAATATTCCACGGATTAACAAAATTGAAGGTGAAATCAAATAAAGGAAGATGCTGCAAATCTGAAATTATAGAAAGAAATGCAAAGAAACGAACAGAAAGTGCTGGGGAACGTTCCTGAACTGAAACCAGCTGGAAAGGAGTGTGATTAATACCGTTGACAGGGAAGTCTGCGTGGAAGGGAAGGAGGGATCAATAGAGAAAGAGAGATATAGAAGAAAAACAGCAAACAAAGATAGTGATGATCAGCTGGGCTGGAGATAAAATGTGAGATTCACCTCGTTTATTTTTTGCTTTTCCCATCTTCCTGAATATCATGCCCTTGTAAATACAGGTATCCCCGCTTTTCAAAAGTTCGCTTTTTGCCACTTCCCTTTCCGAATGACGTAGATTTGGACCTTGTTTCGCTAACCAAAAGAAATCCAAACAGGATTTTCACTTTTACGAAGAAAGCCGAAATTTTCCAATATAAATTAGTGTTACTGCACTATACACCATATCAGCTTGCAAACAGTTTCGTAGGAACACTCTACTTACAAATAGTGAGGGAAACCTATATATATCTAAGATCATGTTTAAAGCGATTTGATTCCCTCTGTCTATCCTCCCTAAGTGTGGTCATCTTCTTATATTCATTAATTCGATACGGGTATCTCTGACTGGGGCAGCATGAGTTCATTTTTCCAGTTGCCCTTGAGAAGACCTTGAGCCCCTGCAGTCCACGTGTTTGATCCGATTTGGTTTCATTTATTTTAGTCAAATGTACAATGGAAAGGTTTGTTTTTTTATTGTAGTGCAGGCACATGACCCAAAACAAGAAAACAGAGATCACAGGGTCCTTGGACAGAGTAAGGCATGCAAGGTTACAGCTTCACAGGAGGTGGACAAAGTAAGATCGACATTAGCAAGATTAATATTAATTTGAAAAGTGAGAGATGTCAATTTGCCAGTCTAACAATGGTAGGGAAAGAAGTGTCCCTTAGAATGCTGGTCCATGTTTTCAAGCCTCTGTGTCTCCCCCCTGTTGGAAGAGATTGGAGAAGATCATTACCGGTTTGGGAGAGATCTTGCCAGCCTTTCTGCGACAATAACAAGTACAAATGGACGGAAGGTTGTCTTCCATGTTGGTCTGGGCTGTGCACACAACCATCTGTAGTTTCTTATGGTCCTAAGCAGAGTGGTTACCATGTCAGGTCATGATGCACCCGAATAGAATGCTTTGAGTTGCCAGTGTACAGACCACTAGATGTACAAATTGGCTGTGAAATGGATACCCACGTTTAGGTTACTGTTTTGACAACAATTGAAATTCAACTGAAAATTTCAATTATGTTCTCTATACCAAAACCTTGTTGAGTGTATTATATTGCCAACAAAGAACCAATGAGCCATCAGCTGCTTCAAACGAATAGAGAAGGCCTCACCATCACAACGAAGGAGAAAGAGAAAGAAACAAAGGGAAGGAGAGAAAGAACACAGCGAGGGAAACAGATGGACAGTCAGTCAAAGAGAGAAAAGAAACATAACAAGGAAACAAACAGTCACATGGGCAGGGAGAAGGGAAGATAATAGGTTCAGGGGAAGAAACAGAAGGCATGGAAAAGGAAAACAAAGGGAAGCATACTGTGTGAGAGAAACAGAGAAAGGCAAAGGTCACAGGGAGCTGGGGATAGGGTCAAGAGGAGCTGGGGGGAATGGGAGTAGCTAATGGTGAGGACCGGAGAGGCCTGGGCGTGAGCACTGGAGGGAGATGGGGGTAGGGAGGTGAGGAATTATTTTTTTTTCCTGTGCCACAATGTCCAGAAAGATAATGGTAAGCATGAATGTACGGAACGTTGGCTGTAAAACATGTCTGAGAGGCTTATAGGTTAGGCTGCATAGGGCGGGCGCTAGGCGAGATCAATATGAACAAAATCAGCATTATCTGAGATTCGAGAGTCCATTCACCAGTCTAATAACAGCCAGGAAGAAGCTGTTCCTGAACTTAATGCTCTGTGTGTTCAAGCTTCTGTATCTTTTAGCCTGATCGAAGAGGTTGTGGGAGATATTTACAGACATATGATGGGTCTTTGGTAATGTTAGAACAAAGAACATTCCAGTACAGGAACTGGCCATTCGGCGGTGCAAGCCTGCGCCGATCCAAATCCTCTATCTCAACCTATCTCCTACTTCTGAAAGGTCTGTATCCCTATGCTCCCGGCCCATTCATGTATCTTTCCGGAAACATCTTAAATGGAGCATCACTGGTCACAATTCTCCATTTTGAGAAACTCCCTTCCCCTACCACGCACTGTCCCCTCTTGCCAAGCCAGTTCTTTATCCATGTAGCTAGCACACCCTGGACACCATGTGACTTCACTTTCTCCATAACCCGACAATGAGAAATCTTATCAAACGTCTTCCTGAAGTCCATGTACATGACATCTACAGCACCTCCTTCATCAATCAACTTTGTCATTTCCTCAAATAATTCTATTAAGTTGGTAAGGCATGACCTTCCCTGCACTAAACCACGTTGCCTATCACTGATAAGACCATTTTCATTCAAATGAGAGTAGATCCTATCTCTCAGTATCTTCTCTCGCAGCTTCCCTACCCCAGACGTCAGGCTCACCGGTCTATAATTAACTGGATTATTCATGCTACCCTTCTTAAACAAGGGGATTAGAAACTTTCCAGTCCTCCGGGACCTCAGTTGTGTTCAAGGATGTTACAAAGATATCTGTTACGGCCCTAGTTATTTCCTCTCTCCCTTCCCTCAGTAATCTTGGATAGATGTTTGCAGTCTTTCTGCGGTTACGAGCCGTGTAAATCGAGTCAATGGTTGGGAGATTAGAGTCTGTAATAGTCTGGGCTGTTAACACAATCTTCTGTAGTTTCTGATGGTCCTGGGCAGAGTGTGGCCGTACCAGGCCATTATGCACCCGGACAGTATGTTCACAATAGTGCATCTGTAGAAGTGGTGCATGCTAAATATCCTGAGCCAAGTGAGGAAGGAGAGATGTTTTTGAACCTTCTTGACTGTCACACCTATGTGAGAAGTCCAGGGTAGTTTGCCAGGTTTCATCACTCCGAGGGACTTGACGCTCTGCACTGTCTTGACCGTTGATGTAGATAGGGGCTTGTTCCCCTCCTTTCGTTCGAAAGTCAATGATCAGTTATTTACTTTTGCCGAATTTGAGAGAGTGGTTATTATCATTCCACCATGCCACCAAACCCACTATCTCCTTTCTGTGTTCAGACTCATCGTTGTTTGATATCACTCCTGCTTTGGTGATGTCATCAGCAAACTTACAGTTGGCATTGTTTGGAATTTGGCAACACAGCCGTGTGTGTACAGGGAGTAGAGTGGGGGTTGAGGACACAGCCGTATGTGGACCGAGAGTACAGCCGTATGTGTACAGGGAGTACAGTAGGGGGCTGAGGGACACAGCCATGGGTGTACAGGGAGTACCGCAGCGAGCTGAGGGACACAGCCGTGAGTGTACTGGGAGTACAGTAGGGGGCTGAGGGACACAGCGGTGTGTGTACAGGGAGTACAGTAGGGGGCTGAGGGACACAGCCGTTGGTGCACACGGAGTACAGTAGGGTGCTGAGGGACACAGCCGTGTGTGTACAAGGAGTACAGCAGGGGGCTGAGGACACAGCCGTGTGTGTGTACAGGGAGTACAGTAGGGGGCTGAGGGACACAGCTGTGTGTATACAGGGAGTACAGTAGGGGGCTGAGGGACACAGCTGTGTGTGCACAGGGAGTACAGTAGGGGGCTGAGGGGCACAGCCATGTGTGTACAGGGAGTACAGTAGGGGTCTGAGGGACACAGCCGTATGTGTACAGGGAGTGATGTAGGGGGAAGAGGGACACAGCCGTGTGTGTACAGGGAGTAAAGTAGGGGGTTGAGGACACAGCCGTGTGTGTACAGGGAGTACAGTAGGGGGGCTGAGGGACACAGCTGTGTGAGTACAAGGAGTACATTCGGGAGCTGAGGACACAGCCGTGTGTGTACAGGAAATACAGTAGGTGGCTGAGGGCACAGCCGTCGGTGTGCAGCGAGTACAGTAGGGGGCTGATGGACACAGCGGCGGGTGTGTATAGGGAGTACAGTAGGGGGATGAGGGACACTGCCGTGGGTGTACAGGGAGTACAGTAGTGGTCTAAGGGACACAACCGGGTGTGTATAGGAGTACAGTAGGGGGCTGAGGGCAAAGCCGTGGGTGTACAGGGAGTACAGTAGGGGGATGAGGACACAGCCGTGTGTGTACAGGGAGTACAGTCGGGCCTGAGGACACAGCCATGAGTGTACAGGGAATGCAGTAGGTGGCTGAGGGCACAGCTGTCGGTATACAGGGAGGACAGAAAGGGGCTGAGGGACACAGCCGTGTGTGCACAGGGAGTACAGCATGGGGCTGAGGACACAGGTGTGTGTCTACAGGGAGTACAGTAGGGGGTTGAGGACACAGCCGCGTGTGTACAGGGAGTACAGTAGCGGGATGAGAGACACTGCCGTGGATGAACAGGGAGTGCAGCAGGGGAGGAGGGACACAGCCGTGTGTGCACTGGGAGTACATTAGGGGGCTGAGGGACACAGCGGTGTGTGTACAGGGAGTACAGTAGGTGGCTGAGGGACACAGCGGTGTGTGTATGGGGAGTACAGTCGGGCCTGATTACACAGTCGTGAGTGTACAGAGAATACAGTAGGGAGCTGAGGGCACAGCTGTTGGTGTACAAGGAATACAGTAAGGGGCTGAGGGAAACAGCCGTGTGTGTTCTGGGAGTACAGTAGGGGGCTGAGGACACAGCCGGGTGTGTTCTGGGAGTACAGTAGCGCGATGAGAGACACAGCCGTGGGTGAACAGGGAGTACAGTAGGTGGCTGAGAGACACAGCCGTGTGTGTACATGGAATGCAGCAGGGGGCTGAGGACACAGCCGTGTGTGTGCAGGGAGTACAGTAGGGGGCTGAGGGACACAGCTGTATGTGTACACGGAGTACAGTAGGGGCTGAGGACACAGCCGGGTGTGTACAGGAAGTACAGTACGGGACTGATGACAAAGCCATGTGTGTACAGGGAATACAGTAGGGGGCTGATGACACAGGCGTGTTTTCCGGGAATACAGTAGGGTACTGCGGATACAGCTGTATGTGTACAGGGAGTACAGTAGGGGTTTGAGGGACACAGCCGTGTGTGTACTGGGAGTACAGTAGGGGGCTGAGGGACACAGCCGTGAGTGTACTGGGAGTACCGTAGGGGGCTGAGGGACACAGCCGTATGTGTGCTGGGAGTACAGTAGGGGACTGAGGGACACAGCTGTGTGTGTACAGGGAGTACAGTAGGGGGCTGAGGGACACAGCCGTGTGTGTACAGGGAGTACAGTAGGGGTCGAAGGGGCACAGTCGTATGTGTACAGGGAGTGATGTAGGGGGAAGAGGGACACAGCCGTGTGTGTACAGGGAGTACAGTAGGGGGCTGAGGGCCGCAGCCATGTGTGTACAGGGAGTACAGTAGGGGGCTGGTGGACTCAGCCGTGTGAGTACAAGGAGTACAGTAGGGGACTGCGGACACAGCTGTATGAATACAGGGAGTGCAGTGGGGGTTGAGGACACAGCCGTGTGTGTACAGGGAGTACAGTCAGGAGATGAGGACAGAGCCGTGTGTGTACAGTGAATACAGTAGGTGGCTGAGGGCACAGCTGTCGGTGTGCAGCGAGTATGGTAGGGGTATGAGGGACACAGCCATGTGTGTACAGGGACTTCAATAGGGGGCTGAGAGACTCAGCAGTGTGAGTACAAGGAGTACAGTAGGGGCTGAGGGGCACAGCCATGTGTGTACATAGAGTACAGTAGGGGGCTGATGACACGGCTGTGTTTTCCGGGAGTACAGTAGGGGACTGCGGACACAGCTGTATGTGTACAGGGAGTGCAGTAGAGTGTTGAGGACACAGCCGTGTGTGTGTGCAGGGAGTACAGTAGGCGGTTGAGGACACAGTCGTGTGTGTACAGAGGGTACAGTATGGGGCTGAGGGACACAGCAGTGTGAGTACAGTGAGTACAGTAGGGGCTGAGGGACACAGCCGTGTGTGTACTGAGAGTACAGTAGCGGGCTGAGGACACAGCCGTGTGTGTACTGGGAGTACAGTAGGGGGCTGAGGGACACAGTGGTGTGTGTACAGGGAGTACAGTCGGGGGCTGAGGGATACAGCTGTGTGTGTACAGGGAGTACAGTAGGGGCTGAGGGCCACAGCCATGTTTGTACTGGGAGTACAGTAGTGGGCTGAGGGCACAGCCGTGAGTGGACAAGGAGTACAGTCAGGGCTGAGGACACAGCCGTGTGTGTACAGGGAATACAGTAGGTGGCTGAGGGCACAGCTGTCGGTGTACAGGGAGTACAGCAGGGGGCTGAGGACACAGACGGGTGTGTACAGGAGGTACAGTAGGGGGCTGAGGACACAGACGTGTGTGTACAGGGAGTACAGTAGCGGGATGAGAGACACTGCCGTGGGTGTACAGGGAGTAGAGTAGGCGGCAGAGGGACACAACCATGAGTGTACAGGGAGTACAGTAGGGGGCTGAGGGACACAGCGGTTTGTGTACAGGTAGTACAGTAGGGGCTGAGGACACAGCCATGTGTGTTCAGGGAGTACAGTAGGTGACTGAGGGCACAGCCGTGTGTGTACAGGGAGTACAGTCGGGGCTGAGGACACAGCCGTGAGTGTACAGGGAATACAGTAGGTGGCTGAGGGCACAGCTGTCGTTGTACAGTGAGTACAGTGAGGAGCTGAGGGACACAGTCGTGTGTGTACAGGGAGTACAGCAGGCGGCTGAGGACACAGACGTGTGTGTACAGGGAGTACAGTAGGGGCTGAGCACACAGCCGGGTGTGTACAGGGAGTACAGTAGGGGGATGAGAGACACTGCCGTGGGTGTACAGGGAGTACAGTAGGTGGCAGAGGGACACAACCATGTGTGTACAGGGAGTACAGTAGGGGACTGAAGGACACAGCCGTATGTGCACAGCGAGTGCAGCCGGGGTCTGAGGACACAGCTGTGTGTGTACAGGGAGTACAGTAGGGGGCTGAGGACACAGCCGTGTGTGTACAGGGAGTACAGTAGGGGCTGAGGACACAGCCGTGTGTGTCCAGGGAGTACAGTAGCGGGCTGAGGGGCACAGCGGTGTGTTCACAGGGAGTACAGTAGGGGGCTGAGGGACACAGCTGTGAATGTATAGGGAGTACAGTAGGGGGTGAGGGACACAGCCATGTGTGTACAGGGAGTACAGTAGGGGGCTGAGGGACACAGCCGTGTGTGTACTGGGAGTACAGTAGGGGGCTGAGGGACACAGCCGTGTGTGTACAGGGAGTACATAAGGGGCTGAGGGACACAGCTGTGTGTGTACAGGGAGTACTGTAGTGGGCTGAGGGACACAGCCGTGTGTGTACAGGGAGTACAGTAGGGTGCTGAGGGACACAGCCGTGTGTGCACAGGGAGTACAGTAGGGGGCTGAGGACACATCCTTCAGGAGCTCCAGTGTTGTGTGTTATTTTGGCGGAGGTTTGGTCTGTTGGTCAAAAAACGGGGGATCCAGTTGCAGAGGGTGGAGCCGTGACTAAGGTCACAGAGTTTTGAGATCAGTCTGGAGGGGATTATGATGTTTAAGGTGGAGCTGTCGTCAATGAGCAGGAGTCTGTTGTAGTTGTCTATGTTGTCCAGATGTCCTATGGATGAGTGCAGGGCTCGGGATATGGCATCTGTTGTGGGTCCATTACATCAGTCGGCATATTACAGGGGACCAAGTCAGGCTGGGAGATTGGAGGTGATGTGGGCCATAACCAGCCTTTCAAATCACTCCATGTTTATTGAGGTTAGAGCCACTGGGCGGTAATCATTAAGTCATTAAAGCATGAGCTTTCTCACTTACACGGTTGATGTTGGTTTTCTTGAAGCAGGTTGGGACTTGAGCTTGTGGGAGGGAGAGTCTGAAATTGTATGTGAATACCTCTGCCAGTTGGTCCTCACAGGATCTGAGTGCTCAGCCGGGAACACTATGCAGGCCCGGCGCTTTCCTTGATTTGACCTGCAGGAAGACTGATCTTGCCTGCAGCGGTGATCGCGGGCACAGGTACATCCGAGGCTGTTGGGGCAGGTTTCAGCCTGGCAGTCACACAGTTATTCATCATAGACATCCCCTCGCCGACCTTCCTCCATCGTCATCAATACACAGTGTCATGGTGGTGTGAGAACCACTCATTTAGTGTTGAGACGGAGTGACACCAATAGACTGGGATTGTGCGCCATAATGAAGTTAACTCGCAACAAAAGGGTGTAGGGTGTGCTTCTACTAAGAGTCAGTGGTGCAGGGAGTGAAGACTTTACAGCTGTAATTCAAGTCAAGCCACTGCTTCAACCTGAATGGAGTCAAGCACTGAGACTGTTGCGCCTTGTAGATTGTGGACGGTCCTCAGGGAGCCAGGAAATGTATTATATATAAACAATCTGAACAAAGGACTTGAGGGCAGTTTTGCTAAGTTTGCAGATGATATTGAGGAAGTGGGGAAGCTGCAGAAAGGCTTGAACAGTTTAGGACTGTGGGGAAACACGTGGCTGATGGAACACAGTATGGGAACTTGTGAGAATATGCACTTTGGTAGGCGGAATAGAGGAGACACTATGTTCTCATAGGATCCATTAAATCTGAAGCCCAAAGGGATTTTGAAGCATTCGTCCTCTCTTATGGTTAACACGCATGCTCAGTTAGCAGTTAGGAAAGCAAAAGCAAAGCAAGACGGGAGGCATACTGTTGATAATGCAATGGGCTATGGACAGACGGCATTTGGACAATTGTGAGCTGTTTTGGCACTCCGTCTGGAGAAAGATCTGCTGGTGTTGGAGGTGATCCATCCTCGGGATGATGGCTTGTCATATGAGCGGCAGTGTGTGTACACAATGAAATTTAGATGAATCGTGGGGGTGGGGGTGTGGGGCAGGGGGTCTGATTGAAACTAATGGATTACTGCAAAGATTGATACAGTCAATGTGTCGACGATATTTCCACTTTTCATAGAGACAATGACAAAATTGTACAGTATCAGAGTGAAGGAATGGGCTGAATGGCCTAAATCTATTGTAATATCTCATGCCGTTTAGGTCATAGGGTCTATTATTCAGTATAGACTTGTAAGTCTCTGACCTGCTCTTATAACCCTTGTATTTGGATGCTGATTTAACTTCACGTTCTGGTCAATGGTAACCCCTGTGATATGGACGGTGGGAGGATTCAGTGTCAGACAGTATTCCATTAATATTTGGAATATGAGCTGCTATCAGTGAGTCTCATCTGGCGGGAGTACATTCTCTCTACGATGATTGTCATTTTCTGCCTGGTAGTTTCGAAGGATTGATCCTGTTACGCCAGTATTGTTGATTTAAACAAAACAGGTGAAATTTATCCCAGCACTCAGCAACAATATGTCATCGAATACTGAACATCCTTCTAATAACAGAAAAGCCTAAAATGTTCAATATTAGAAACACTGCTTTCCTGTTCGTGTTCAAATCAGATAACCTGTCCCATCGAGATGCTCAACTTGGAACTATTTTTTTTTAAAAATCCATCTCATTCCTGACTTCTGCCTTGTAGATAATGGACAGGTTATGGGTAGTCAGGAGGTGAGTTTCTCGTGCAGTATTCCTAGCCTCTGATCTGCTGTTATATTCATGTGGCGAATCCAGTTGAGTTTCTGGTAAATGATACTCCCCAGGATTTTGATAGTGGGGGAGATTAGTGATGATAATGCTCCTGAATACAAAGTGGTTACATTGTTTCTTCTTGATGACAGTCATTGCCTGAATTTATGTGTCACAAATGTTACTTGCCACTTGCCAGCCCAAGCCTAGATATTGCCCAGATATTGTTGCTTTTAGGCATGGCCTGCTTCCGCATCTGAGCATTTGCGAATGGTGCTGAACATTGTGCAGTCATCATCGAATATCCCCACTTCTGACCTAATGATAGAAGGAAGGTCCTTGTTGAAGCAGCTGAAGATGTTTGGACCTAGGACATTATTCTAAGGGACTACTGCAGGGATGTTCTGGAGCTGAGATAACTGACCTCCAACAACAATGACCAACTTCCTATCTGTCAGGTATGACTCCAATACTGGAGTGTTGGCCCGCGATTCCGTTTTTGCTTGGGCTCCTTGATGTCACATTTGGCAGAATGCAGCCTTGACGTCACGGGCTGGAATTCAGTTCCTTTTTCTATGTTTGAACCAAGTCTGTGACGAGTTCAGGAGCTGAGTGACCCTGACAACCCCCAAACTGGGCGTCACTGAGCAGGTTAGTTTTGAGCAAATGCTGCTTGATAGCACTGTTGATGACACCTTCCATCATTTTACTGATGATGGAGAGTAGACTGATAAGGCGGTATTTGGATGGGTCGAATTTGTCCTGCGTTTTCTGTACAGAACATACTTGAGCAGTGTTTCCACATTGTCGGTTTGTGAACATACTGGAACAGCTTGGCTAGGGCAACGGGATGTTCTGGAGTACAAGTCTTCAGGACTATTGCCAGCATGTTATCAGGGCCCATAGCCGTACAGTATCCAGTGCCTTCAACCGTTTCTGGATATCACTTCATCGAATTTGCTGAAGACTGCAATCTGTAATGATGGGGACCACCGGAGGAGGCCGAAATGGATCATCCACTCAAAACTTCTGACTGAAGATTGCAACGAAAGCTTCAGCCTTATATTTTGCACTGATGTGCTGGGCTCTTCCATCATTGAGGTTGGGGATATTTGTGGAGGCTCCTACTCCGATGAGTTGTTTAATCTTCCGCCACCATTCACGATCGGATTAGCAGGACTGCAGAGTTTAATTCTGATGCATTGGTTCTGTGATCTCTAAGCTCTGTATGTCCGTTGCTGTTTATGCTATCTGGCACGCAAGTATTTTTGTTTGGAAGCTTCAGCAGATGAACATTTTACCTTTATATATTCCTGGTTCTGCTCCTGGCATGTCTTCCTGCATTCTCCATTGAACCAATGTTAATCTTCTGGTTTGATGTTAATGGTTTAGTGGGGAGACATGCTGGACCGTGACGTTACAGATTGTGCTGGAGTATAGTTCAGCTGCTATTGATGGCCCACAGTGTCTTATGGACGCTCAGTATTGAGTTGCTAGATCTGCTAAACGTCTGTGCCATTTAGCATGATGATAGTGCCACACAACACAATAGAGTTTATGTAGACAATAGACTTCTTCTCCACAAGGGCAGTGTTACCGATACTGTCATGGACATGCATATCTGCAGTTGGTAGATTGGTAAGGATGAGGTCAGGTATTCTTTTTTACCCTCTCGTTCATTCCCTCACCACCTTCTGCAGAACCAATCTAGTAGCTATGTCCTTAGGAGCCGACCAGCATGATCAGTAGTACTGCTGCCAAAACCACTCTTGATAGTCGACTTTGAAATCCCCCAGCCAGAATAAACATTGTGCCCTTGCCACAGTCAATGCTTTCTCCAAGTGTTGTTTAACATGGAGGAGGACTGTTTCAGCTGAGGAACGACGTTAAGTGGTAATCAGTAAGAGACTCCTTTGTCCATGTTTAATTTCTGTTATTTCCATGAGTATGACGATGTCAGGCTATTGCTTGACTGGTCCGTAAAGCAATTGTTCCAATGTTGGCACTAGACTTCAGATGGTAGTAAGGAGGACTTTGCAGGTTCTGCAGTGATGTTTCTAATGTTGACTTTTCCAGTGCCCATTTCGATGCCAGGTGGTCCACCGGTTTCATTTGTTTGAAGATTTGTAGGGATTGGTACAACTGAATGACTCATTAGACTGTTTATTCCAGGGATATTTTTACATTATTGAATTGAATTCCCATCATCTGCAGTGGCGGGATTCAACCTCAATCCACAGAACAGGAGCTGATTTTTCTGGATTGATAATCTATTGGTAATACCATGAGACCTACTTGAAACCACATGTTGTACTCAGCTGCCATTTTCTTGTATTACCGTGTTTTTCATTCATTGCTTATGTTATTCTGGAATCTCATCCTTCATCAAATCCTGATTGAAATACACAGTCATGAACGCCTTCTCGACTGCTCGAATTTCATTCTGTCTGCTTTGTTAGAACTTTGTTTGAACAGACATTTCAAGGCAGCTGTACACTAGAGAAGAGCAGGAAAAGGTAATGGGTGATTGTGCACTGTACCTGTCACCAGACCAGCATGACTGTCCAGGAAGTATTTATTGTGGATCAGAGAACCTCAATTATTATGAGAGAGTCACAAGCTCTCCAACTGCACAATCGGAGATAGAGAGAGTAGATTAGATTTCTTACAGTGTGGAAACAGGCCCTTCGGCCCAACAAATCCACATCGACCCGCTGAAGCACAACCCACCCATACCTCTAATCTAATATTACGGGCAATTTACCATGGCCAATTCACCTGGCCTGCACATCTTTGGACTGTGGGAGGAAACCGGAGTACCCAGAGGAAACCCACGTGGACACGGGGAGAATGTGCAAACTCCACACAGTCAGCCACCTGAGTCGAAAATTGAACCCGAGTCTCTGGCGCCATACACTGTGAGCACTGTGCTGATACTGGCTGTCATCCCAGATTATGTATTTCCAACAATATCACAGAGCTGGGTAACTGATAACTAAACAGAACCCATTAGGCGAATAGATTGGTTCCATGGAGAAAGCAGAGTTTTTAAATAGACTGTGCCAAAAGCAGCAGGAAATGATAACCACCACCCCTCCTCCACGATTACCCCCTCCCCCGCCCACAACGGTACTCTTTGAGAGACTAGGCCAGAGACTCTCCATGAGGGGACTCACTGACAGAGGTGAAATCACGATCTTAGGTGTGGGTCAAATAATGATTGAAAAAGTTTGCACACCACTTTCCTAGTTGTGTAATACACATTTCAATTCATATAGTTCAATATCACGAGTGTATTTTAACAACCTTATCTCTTTGTATTTTGCATATATTGGTGTGTGCAGAAAATCCTGTATTTTATATTGCATAAATGCATTTCATTAATATTGTCTCTGCTAATTCCTCATTGTACATGTATTATTGAATCTGTTCTTCATATGAGTTATAAAGAGTAACATTCCAGTTCTGGTAAATGGGGAACATCACTGTCCCTCCACCCAGTCTTATCAGCCTTTTCCCCCAGTCCTCTCCGCCTTCTGTCTTTTCCCCAATATCATAATCACAATGTAATTGAAGTCCATTAAATAACACTTCGTGACAGTTCCTTAACATCGATAACATCAACAGCATGACCCACACCTGCCTTCTCAGATCCTGGAATAACAATCTGCACTGTATTTGTCATGTGCAATTCGCTGTTAACGTATCCATGCCGTTTGTTTGTTGTAACCCACTTTTTTCTTTGGACACATTTTGCTATCAGATCATGGATGATATATGTTTTCTCAATGTTTTACTGATTTTGCAATGACTGATCAGTAGTTACGTGATTTATTTCTGTATTTATGACCAGAGAAGCATGTTTATGTTCAATTAAATTTCTGGCATTACTTCCATATCCAAGGCTGACTGGATGATTTGGATTTTAATAAAGTAGCATTGAATTCAAAGGGGTTAACTGGAGCTATTTGTTCAGCGATTGTAATTATGTCATTCTCCATTGATCAAATGCGTCCCTACAGAGTTTCTCTGTTCTATCAATAAGGGAATGCTTTCAGTGTTTTGTCCCATCGCGTGAGTGGGAGGATGTCCAACAGCAATTACAGGGATTAGCAACTTTAGAGAGAAGGTCAGGAGAGATGGGAATCTGGTAACATTAGACTGGAATGTTCCAATAATGGATCAAAATCTGGGAACATTAGAATGGAATGTTCCAACAATGGATAGGAGTTTATCCTATGGTCTTTACTGGCTTTCCCAGCCTTGGATATCATTAGCATCGCGGATTGAAGATGTACTGATGGTTATTCAAGCCGGTTACTATCCTATCCTTGCTATAGTTGGTGTTTCTGGTAAGTCACTCTCTCTGTTTATTTAAATGGTCTGAACTGAATCGATGCTCATTATATGCAGATTTTGTAAATGTGCAAGTCGACGTTTTCAGCTCCAATCAAATTTCCATTCCTTAGAAATTATAACTAGCGAATTATTATTTACAAATTACTCACCAATTCGCGAGGATAAAACACACTGTTCTCAACCTCCTTGATTCGTTTTCTCCTGCAAATTATACATCTCCATATCCTCCCAACATACCAATCCTGCCCAGTACCACCGTTAAGACGTCCCAGTATCCTCCTCAGCCTCAGGTCAATTCCTGAATAAAGCATCGTTTGCTCCTTTGTTAATTCCAGATACATCTGTTTCAAGTCCCATTCTAACCATGTGTCCAATACAAAATAATTGCACTTGAGATGTTTAACTTGTTCTCTGCACAAAATCTGAAAGATGGGCAGACAGTGTATGGTGGGTCACGTCATTGGCTCGTATTCTGGAGCCACAGAATAATAATCTGTTGATATCGACTTGCCTTATGCCCATTGGAGAAGGCAGTGGGCCATCCTTCTCTGGCCAAGTCTCTGTTTAACTGCAAACCCACGTCAATTTGCTTTACTATTTATTGTCCTGTGGAATAACTGGAACAGACACTCAGTTCAAGATCGGCATAAAATGCTGGCCTGACCATGGCTGCACACATCTCGTGAGGGCAGAACAAAAGGAAAGGTAGCTCCCTTCCTCTGCCTGCATCCCATATTCCAACGGCTCATTTCCATTCTGGTAAGCAGCCATTCACTGTTTTAGATGTACCCTTTGTGACTGAGCCGCTTCGAAGAGTGATGTACATCTCCATGGGCAACTCTGGTGCTGGCTTTATTGATTCTGAACTACAGATGTAAAGATGTTTTTAAATTCTACATCAGTGGCATGCATTGCAAATGAATTGTTTCCTGTGTCACACAAAAGAATTGGAGCCAGCTAAGTGAGGGAAAGGAATTATTGTGATCAAACCTGAGTGTGTTGGTGCGGCAGTGTTTGGGGCATTGTGGACAGATTTTCTTTCCTTGATATGGAGTGATATCCATCCCACAGAGAGAGTGAAGAGGAGTTCCAGCAGATTAATCCCTGGGATGATGGCACTATGAGCAGTGAGTGAAGGTTGATCTGTAGCGCCGTGAGAGAATAAGAGGTGATTGCATTGAACCCCGAGAGGGATGGACAATCACTCCTTATATTGTAAACAGACAATGAGAAAGTGATAAATTCTATGACTGCTATTTCACTCAGGATTCATGATTCGGGATATTTAAGTGCCTGGGCAGACGTTACGTCTACCCAGCCAACCCCTACTCCCCAGAGACAGAGAGGTCGAAGTTTTGAATAAATTCTCACCACAATAATACAGTGCAGTTGGCGTGTGATCCTGCACTGAATGTCATATTATCCACGACTCCGACAGCAGCCACAGTACCTTCATTCTCAAACAGTTAACTATTCCCAACAGCTTCTGACCTTCATGAAGAACATGAATCTATCTTCTCAGAGATACAAGGTACTTTCTTCAGGTTTAGACCAGAAGACTATAAGACATTGGAGCATAAATTAGGACAGTTAGCCCATCGGGTTTGCTCCGTCATTCAGTTATCGGTGATAGGTTTCTCAAACCCTTTCTCCGACATTCTCCCTGTAACCCTTCATCCCCTGGATAATCAAAAACTATCTATCTCCCTCTCAATTATACTCAATGACCTGTCCCCACAGCGTTCTGTGGCAATAAATTTCAAAGATTCACCATTCTATGGTTAAATAACTTTCTCCTTATCACTGTTTAAAAAGTGTTCCCTTTCATCTAAGGCTGTGCACTCGGATTCTAATCCAACGGAAACATCTTATCAACATCCACTCTGTCCAGGTCATTCAGTATCCTGTCTGTTACTATTACAATTACATTCCCTCTCATCCTTTCAACCTTTATCAAGGATAGACCCAGAGTATTCAAACATTCCTCATGCAATCAGCTTTTCATTCCTCTGACCATTCTCGTGAAAATCTTTTGAACACGCTCCAGGACAAGTACATCATTCCTGAGAATTAGAGCTCAAAAATGAGCACAATACTCCAAATGTGGTTTGACCAGAGCCGTATACAGTCAGTTCTTATATTCAATTCTTCTCTTAGTAAATGCCCTCCTAACCTGCAATCCTCTTCCTGACCTCTCCGCCCCCACCCCACTCCGGCCTATCACCCTCACCTTGACCTCCTTCCACCTATCCCACCTCCATCGCCCCTCCCCCTGGTCCCTCCTCCCTACCCTTTATCTTAGCCTGCTTGGCTCTCTCTCTCTCTTATTCCTGATGATGGGCTCATGCTCGAAACGTCGAATTCTCTGTTCCTGAGATGCTGCCTGGCCTGCTGTGATTTGACCAGCAACACATTTGCAGCTGTGATCTCCAGCATCTGCAGACCTCATTTTTGACATGTAGTCCATCTGGTCAAGGATGTTTAACCACCTTCGGGCCATTACATTTTTTTCGAGCATGTTCTCCATGGTACTCAGCTCTGCCCCCTCAATCTCTTGAATGTTTCAGGTATTACTCGTGCCTTCCACCATGAAAGCTGATGCAAAGTTATTAAGTTCATTGGCATTTTCTCGTTCTCCACTGCTATCTCTCCAATATCATTTTCCAGCAGTCTAATGTTCACTTTTGCAGCTCTTTTGTACGTTATATATCGAAAGAAACTGTTACAGTCTTCCTTTATATTATTGGCTATCTTAACCCCTTATTTAATAATTTTCCTCCTTATTTTATTTTGTTTGCCCTCTGTTTTATCTTTGTAAGCTTTCCAATCCTCAGGTTTCCCACTGCACTTTGCCACATTATGTCATTTCTTTTTTGCTTTTATGCTGTTCCTGACTCCCCTAGTCAGCTATGGTTGTCCCATCCTCCCTATACAAGCCTCTTTTTCCTCAGGATAAATCTCAGCTGTATCCTGAATTACTCCAAAAATCTCCTGCCATTGCTATTGCACTGTCTTTCCTGCTGGGTCCGTCTCCTCGTCAATTCTATCCAGCTCCTCACTCATGTCTGTGTAATTGCTTTTATTCAGCTGTATACCGTTACTTCTGATTCTATCTTCTCCATCTGAAAGTGCAGAGTAAATTCAATCATATTATGATCACTGTCACCTTAAGCTCCCCTCATCTAGTCTGCCTGCACAAGCTGCTCCAAAAAGCCATCTCATAGACATTCCATTAATTCCTTGTCCTACCAACCACTATCAATCTGAATTCCCAGTCCATCTGTATAATAAAATCCCACATGATCACTGTAACTTTGCCTTTCCTACAGATCTTTCTAGCTCCTGGTGTATCTTACACCCCAGCTCCCTGTAAATAACCCCAACTGCATCTTTTCACCTTTTTGATTCCGCAATTTTACCGACACAGATTCTACACCATCTGACCTTATTACATTTCTTATTAATGATCATTGATTCGATTCCATTCTTAATACTGAGACAACTCTATCTCTCTGTCCATCTGCCTATCTTTTCGACAGGATGAATATCCTTGAATATTCAGCTCCTAATCCTGATCCTCTTGCAGCGATGTCACTGTAAAGCCCACTATGTCATACCTGCCAATTTATAGATGAGTCCCCAGCTCATTTATCTTATTCCTTATACTGCATGCATTCCGATATAATAGTTCAGTCCTGTATTACCCGTCGCTCTTCTCATTGTCATTTGTCTGTCCAGCCGTTGGTACACGGACCCTGACCACTGAATCATTCCCCTCCCGCTCCAAGTTCTGCAACCCAGATGATATATCCCAAACCCGAGCACCATTTAGGCAACAAAACCTTCAGGACTCTTAATCCCGATCACAGAGAACAGTATCTATGCTTTTAACTATACTATCCCCATTTATCCATCATTGGGCAGCATGGTGACACAGCAATGCTGCCTCTCAGTGCTGGGGACTTGGGTTTATTTCCAATCTCTGGACCCTGTCTGTGTGGACATTGCACATTCTTCCCGTGTCTGCCGTGTCTGCATTGGGAGCATTAACTCTTTCTCTCTACACAGTACGTCTCTGTGTTTGCTTCATATTTTTACCATCCACAGTATTTTTGCTTTTGTTCGATCGAGAAATGCAGCAAATGTGTCAGGTTTTTGTAAAAGCAGCCGTGGTTCGTGGGTTCCTCTGGGTGTTTAGGAATCTTGCCCAGTCACTTGTCTGAGTGCAGTGTCCCTGGATGCCCATTTCATCTCTCTCAGTTCCCTTCGTCCATTGTCACTACATGCAGCCTTTCCTTATGCCACCCCTGGGACACCCCACACCCCATTGCCTGGCACTAGATACTCCCTTCGCAGTACTGTGCACACAACGACACTGGGAACTTTCTGACCCGCTGGGGATTCTTGGTAAAGACCCTGCCATTGAAAGGAACAGAATAACTAGAATCCGATTGAATAGCAAAGCTGAGTAAACAGGCTGAATTACGTCCATTTACTCTGACATTTTCTAATCTTCTGTTTATCCTCGTCCATCTGCAAATAGATGGTCTATATATATGTCTTGATGGCGGGGATAGATATCTGATCCGGTGGTCATTGGACTGATTCGGTGGTCTCACTTTACTGACATCACACTTAGGTTTTTATTATCAAGTTAATCCAGTTTAAAGAAAAGGCTTTGCTGGAGTTGTGCTGAAAGGATATTTGAATGTTGAGTCATTAGAATATGTCACGTGCGAGTGAGGTTAGGAATAGTAAGGTAGCACAGTTAAATACACGATTAAAGAGCTGGTCGGGGAGGCAGCACTTCCAATATGTGGATCTTTGGAATTCCAGGGTCGGTAGGATATACACAAAAAGAATAGTACAAACCTAAACCGGCAGCAATTTACGATATGTGGATTATTGGGATTCACGAGTCAGTAGGATACACACAAGAAGGACGGGATGCACATGAACTGACAATAATCTCCGATATGTGGATCATTGGGATCATTGGGATTCCCGGGTTGGTAGGATGTAAACAAGAATGACGGGATCGACCTGAACTGGCAGCAATCTCCTGGCAGGCAGGTTTGCTATCGTCCTTTATGAAGGTTTAAACTAGTGTTTGGCCGTGGTGGGGAAGGGTCTGTGGAACCACAGCAATAGGTCCACAGGTACAGTGACTGATGAGGAGTTGGAGACTAATCCCAGTACAGCTAAGACCAACAGAACAAAACAGAGGTAACCGAACACAATGGCCTGGGAGGCTCATTTTAATATCAGGAATTGGTTGTTTGAACAGATATTTCGATATCGTTGCATGTCAGAAAATAGGAAGAGATAATGGTTAATTGCCAATGTGTCCTTCACTGGACCAGCTTGTCTCTCCAGGCACCAAAACTTGTTATTGTGGGTCAGATAACTTCAGAATTAATACAACACAGAAGGAGGCCATTCAGCCCATCATGTGTACATGAGCTCTCCAACTTGACAACAGGAGATAGACTGAGAGGGAGAGAGAGAAATAAACAGAGAGAAAGACGGTGAATGGAGATAAACAGAGTGAAAAAAAGAGTGACAGAGTGAGTGAGAGCAAGGGGTGTCAGACGAATGTGAAGTTAGATCAGGAGACAGCATGAGGAGAAATACACAGAAACTTTTTTTAGAAACTCTCACAGACTGTAAGCCCTTTGTCTGGTGCCATACCCTGTGAGCACCATGCTGATACTGGCTGTCATCCCAGATCATTTATCGCCAATAACATACCAGAGCTGAGTTGCTGACAGCTAAACACAATCCACTAGACCAATAGATTGGTTCCAGGGAGAAGGCGGATTAATTTAAATATTCTGGCCAACAGGAACATATGGCCCCTGTAGACACTGCGTGAGAGGCAGGGTGGAATCTCATTGAAGGGAATCACTGGCAGGTATGAAGCGATGGGCATCACGGAGATGTGGCTGCAAGGGGAATCTGAATATTAAAGGATCCTATCGAAAAGATAGGCAGGTGGGCAGAGCGAGTGGATTATTAGTAAGAAATGAAATTAAATCAATAGGAAGAAAGGAAGTAAGGTGAGATGGTGTAGAATCTGCGTGGGTAGAATTGAGGAACCACAAAGGTAATAGAACCACAGTTGAAGTCTTGTACAGGGCTCCAAAGAGTAGTCAGGAGCTGGGGCACAAGATACACCAGGAGATAGAAAAGATTTGGAGGAAAGGCGAAGTACAGTAATCATGGGTGATTTCAGTATGCAGGGGAACTGGTAACATCAGATTGGCAGTGGTTCGCAAGAAAAGGAATTTTAGGAATGTTTATGAGATGCCTTTTTGAGCACACTCGGGAACAAACGATACTGGATTTAATGACGCAGGATTCGTAAGGGAGATTAGAGTGCAGGTAAACTTCGGAAGCAATGATCAGAACACGGTTGAATTTATTCAGCAAATTGAGAGAGAAGATAGAATCAGAGGTAACAGTATTTCAGCTAAATAAAGGCAACTACAGAGGCATAAGGGAGAAGCTGGGTAGAATTGTCTGGGAGAGGGGTCAAGCATGAAAGGCACTGGAACAGCAATGACAGAAGATTCCAAGATTAATTCAGGAGACACAGCAGAGTTTTTTGCCGAGGAATAGAGGCATGGTACAGGGAGGATGAGACAGCCAGGGCTGACGAGGGAAGTCAAGGATTGCATACAAGCAAAAGAGCAAGCGTATAATGTGGTGAGGGGCAGTGGGAAAGTAGAGAATTGGGAAACTCACAAAGACTTACAGGGCAAAAAAAGGACAGAGAAGATTAGATATGGAGGTAAGCTAACCAATAATAGAAAGGAGACTGTAAGAGGTTCTTCAGATATAAAAAGTGCAAAAGAGATGCAAAAGTGAATATGGACCACTGGAGAGACAGTAGTGGGAAACAAAGAAATGAATGAGGAACTTTGCATCAATGTTCATGGTGGAAGACACAAGTAATTCCTCAAAAATTGAAGAGAGTGAGAGGGCAGAGCTGAGTATGATGGTCATCACCAAGAAGAACATGCTGGAAAACTGAATGGCTGAATTTGGATAAATCACCTGAACCATATGGACTACACTCCAGCAGTGTAAGGGAGATAGCTGAAGAGGTAGTGAAAGTGAAATTGGTAATCTTTCAGGAATGACTAAAATCAGGAAAGGCTGGAAATTGATAACGTGACACTCCATTTAATAAGGGAGTTAGGCAGAAGATGGAAAATTACAGACTGATTAGCCTAACCTTGGTTGTGGGTAACATCCTGGAATCCATCGCGATGGATGGGATTTCTGAATACTTGGAAGTGTTTAGTAAAATAGTGCACATTCAGCATTGTTTCATCAATGGGAGGTCATGCCTGGCAAACGTGCTGGAATGCTTTGAGGAGGTAAGGAGCAGAGTTAACCAAGGAGAACCAGCAGATGTTATGCACCTGCTTCCCTAAAATTCTGTGATAAGATGCCAGGCAAGAGCCTATTGAGAAAGATTAAGGTCCCGGGTGTTACAGGCAAGTTGCGAGCTTGGATAGATGCATGGCTGTCTGACAGAAAACAGAGAGTGGGGATAAAAGTGTCCTTCTCAGGATGGCATCCAGTGACAAGTGGCTTTCCTCAAGACTCAGTGTTGGGACTTAAAATTCGCTTTGTGCATTAATGGTCTGCATGAATGAACTGAGGGCATTCTGGCTAAGCTTTCAAACAGTGTAAAGATGGAATAGAAGGATATGTAGCATCGAAGAGGTGGTTCGGCTGGAGGAGGGTGCAGTAGCACCCTCTAGCACCCCTCTGCTGCTCGCCTTCCAGACCACCAACCTCAGGATATAACGCATCATCCTCCGCCATTTCTGCCACAGACTGTCAGACCACACCACCAGAGATATACTTCCCTCCCCACCCCTATCAGCATTCTGCAGAGACCATTCCCTTCACAACTCCCTCGTTATGTTCACACGTCCCCACTTCCACAACCCAACACGCCACCTTCCACTCCCGACACCTTCCCTTGCCATTGCAAGAGGTATGAAACCTGTGCCAACAAATTCCTCCTCACCTCCATTCAAGACCCCAAAGGATCCTCCCACATCAGGCAGAGAATATCCGGTGCATCCAAACACCTCATCTACTCTGTCCATTGCTCCTGGTCTCCTCTACACTGGGGAGACAGGACGTCAACTTGCAGAATGGTTCAGGGAACACTCTCCGTCACACACCCAACAACCCCAATTCCCTGTGGCTGAATACTTCGCCTCCCCCTTCCACTCCTCCATGGACATGCAAGTTATTGGCCTCCTCCACTGCCACATTCAAGACACGAGACGTCTGGAGGAAAGGCGCATCGTCATCCATCTTGGGACCCTTCAACCGCACGGTATCCAGCGCAATGTCACCAGTTTACACATCTCCCCTCCCTCCACCATATCCCAGACCTAACCCTCCAGCTGAGCACCGCCTGTTGAAGTGTTCTCCCTGTCTATCTTCCTTCCCATCTCTCCACTCCACCTTCCACTCTCACCACTCACCTTCATTTAGCTATCGCCTTCCAAGCCACCTTCCTTCCAGTCCCTCCCATTCATCTCTCAAACCCTTTCCGCCCACCCACTTCATTCCTGTTGAAGGCTTTATAACTGAAACGTCGAATATCCTGCTCCTCATAGTCCGCCTGACTGGCTGTGCTTTTCTAGCACCACATTTGTTGACTCTGATCTCCAGCATCTGCGGTCCTCACTTTCTCCTGATGAAGGGTTTGCACAGGTTAGGGGAGTGAGCAAAGAAGTGGCAGGTGGAGTATAACGCGGGGAAGTGTGAGGTCATGCAGTTTGCCAGGAAAAATAAAGGCATGGACTATTTTCTAAATAGCGAGCAAGTTCAGAAGACTTCGGGGGCCGGGGTGGGAGGGTTCTAGTCCAAGGATGTTGAAAGGTAAACGGCAGGTTTTCAGCAGTTGGGAAAGCAAATAAAATTAGTCAATTTATTTAGAGAGGACTTGACTATAAATGTAAGGAAGTACTTCTGACGCTCTATACGATTTTTGGTCAGGCTACATTTGGATTATGCTGCACAGTTTTGGGTCCCATATCTTAGGAAGGATGTACTGCCCTAGAGCATTTTCCGAAGAGATTCTCGAAAGTGGTCCCAGGGATGAAAAGCTTAACATATGAAGAACATCTGAGGGCTCTGAGTCTATATTTGAGAGAGTTCAGAAGGATGTTACGAGGTCTAATTGAAACATACAGAACATTGAATGACTTGAACAGGGTGGATTTTGGGAAGATAATTACAATGGAGGGGAGACTAGGACCCCGAGGAGACAGAGTAAAGAAATGACCTTTTCAAACACAGATAAAGACGAACCTCTTCAGCCAGAGAGTGGTGACTCTAGGGAATTCACTGCTACGGAAGGCTGTCGAGGCCAGGTAATTGAGTATATTTAAGAGTAAGACAGATGGGCTCTTGATTGTAAAGGGGATGAATGGTTACAGATAGAAATCGGAAGAATGGTGTTGAGAAGCTTAACAGCCATCATTGAATGTCGCAGCAGACTCAATGGGCTGAATGGCCACATTTCTGTTCCAATGTCTTCTGGTCGTATGGTTAATATTGGCTCTCCTCATTCCTCATTGGAGATGTATCCTGGAATTTGATCTTCTTATGATTTATAAAGAGTAAAAACCCAATACTGATGACTGGGAAATATCATGTTGCCTCCCTCCAGTTTCTGCAGCCATGTCCCCAATATCATAATTACACTGCAATTGAAAACCAGTGCATGGTACTTATGCACAGTTGATTGACATCGACAACATTAACAGCATGACACTCACCTGCCCTCTCTGACCCTCGACTAACCATCTGAATTGTGTGTCACATCATATTCTCTGTTAACATATCCATGCCATTTGTCTGTTATAACTCATGTTGTCGTAGACACATTTGTCTGTCCGATTATGGACTAGAAAAGTCCTCTCCACATTTTACTGACATTATAATCACTGATCAGTAGTTACAGACTGTACATTTCGATTTATAAATGGAGAAACTTGTTTATCCTGTCAATCCTTTGACATTACTCCATTATCCAAGGCAGAATGAATGATTACACACAATCAATCTACCATCTCCAATATTCCTTCCCTCAGCCACCCCCACATATCCCAGGTTAAATAAGTAAATTTTAAACATTCTTTTGAATTTGAATAAAATCAATATTGAACTCAAAGAGGTTAAATTAAGCTATTTGTTCAGTAACTGTGATTAATGTAAATCTCCGTGGATCCTAATTATCCCAGTGGAAAGTTTCCATCGTTGAAAGATAAATGGGCTCTATTCAATGTGCTATCCCATAGTGTGAGTAGGAGCATCACTTACAGCACAAACAGGGATCAGCAACTCGAGAGAGAGGGGAATGAGAAATCAGAATCTGAGAACATTAGACAGAAACGTTAAAATAATGGTTCATAATCTGAGAACATTAGACTTGAATGTTCCAACAATGGACAGGAGTTTATCCTTGGGACTTTACTGGCTTTCTCAGCCTTGGATATCATTAGCATATCGGATCCAGGATATCTTTTGGATTATTCAAGGTGGTTACTATCCCATTCTCGCGATAGTTGGTGTTCCTGGTAAGTCATTATATTTGTCTACTCAACTGGGTTGAACTGAATTTCAGCTCATGATATGTACATTTTGGAAAGTGCAAGTCAATATCTTCAGTTCCAAACAAAAATTCATTTCCTTATATATTATAACTATCAAACTACGATTTATAAATTAGTCACTGATATGCGAGAAGGAACAAGACTCTTCTCCAACACCTTAATCCATTTTGACCTTCACAGATTTAAATCTCCATGTCCTCCCCACTCACCAATCCTGTCCAATACCATCATCATCATATCCCAGTCTCGTCCTCAGTCTCAGTGCAATATCTGAATAAACCATTTGTGCCTTTGTTCAATCCGGATGCAACAGTTTCAACTTCCTTGTAATCACATGTCCGTTACTAATTAATTGCTATTGAGAATGATTAACTTGTTCTCTGCACGTATGGGAAGACAGTTTATGGTGGTCAAGCCATTTACTCATAATCTAGAGCCACAGACTAAAGGCCTGTTGATATCTCATGAAGGAAATTGGGGAGTTTAAAAGCAACCATTATCATTTGTTATAAAAACCAATCTGCTTGCCTCAAGACCTTTAGGGAAGTCAATGTGTCATGCTTCCCTCGTCAGGTTTCCAGGTGACTTCTGTGATGAACACGTGGGTGTACTGTACCTTTGAGAGAATTAAAAGCCAACAATAACGACCTGACAGCAGAAAGAGTTCTGAAAAATAGATATCATGTAACATTTAGGCGAACAACCCGATTAGCTTATTGTCACGAAACAAATTCAGCAAACCATTTTCAATTATACCCCAAAATACCCACCTCCAAACAAGTTTCAATTTATAATATTGACAATCTTAACAGCCAATGGTACCATCCAATAGTTTGGCGGTACAAGACCATGGAAAATTTAACAATTGAGAGGAGAACTTCCAAGCTACCAGCATGCAAAGACTGCCTGAAAAATTGCTCTCCTATAGGTACATTTATAGATTAGTAACTGGTGAAGCAGAGTCCCCGAGAAGAAAAGAAGACAGTAATATGGAAAAGAACCAAAAGCTTCCTGGTTTTGAGATAAGCAGTTTTATTTTGTAAATCTTAATTAGGAGTCTTATCGGACTAGTATTGTGGAGGGGGAAGGTAAAAGACAGGTTAGAGTTGGAAGTTGTAAATAGTCGTTCGTTTATTATTCTATGTTATACTTTAAGAAATAAAGTTGTTAATTTTTATTTTAAATAGATTTGGACACTAGAATTATCATAGATTACTGCATGGGATAAATCTTTTCTCTGTTGCTGGTTTTAATTAAACAAGAAGATTTATCCTGTGTTGTGACACTACAAACCCAAAGCTATGCGTTTTACTCTTTCCAGTACTGTGGAACAGCTGGACCAGTCACTCAGTTCAAGATCTGCATAACATGCTGCTCTCACGAGGGCTTCATACATCTTGTGAGAGAAGAATAAAGGTAAAGAGAGCTCCCTTTACCTGCCTGTTTTCTGTATTCAATCTCATTGAAATTGTCTCTGAGAGTGATGCACATCTCCATAGGCATCTCTGGTTTTGGCTTTATTGATGATGACGTACAGATGTAAGGGATTTATAAATTACATGTCAGTCGTAGTGCATAAAGAAGGAATGGCTTTTTGTGGCACAGGAAATAAATGGCGATGTCTAAATGAGAGAAAATATGTTCTTTTGTCAATCCCTGAGAGCGTTGTTGAGGCAGTATTTGGGGTACTGTCGATAGACTTTCTCTCAAATTTCACCAGACTAATCCCTGGGATGTTGGCACCATGAGCAGTGAGTGAAGCTCAGTGAGAGAATGAGAGGTGATTGTATTGAACCTTAAGGGGGATGGACAATCACTCATGATGTTCTAAACAGAAACTGATACAGTGATAAGTTCCATGGCTTTTTCCCACTCAGATTATATGATTCTCGATAGTTTAAGAGCCTCTGAGAACGTTCCACCCAACCACACCCACTCCCTATTTCAACTGAGACCGAAAGAGAAAGAGAGAAGACAGAGAGAGAGAGAGAGAGAGAGAGACAGAGAGACAGAGAGACAGAGAGAGAGAGAGACAGAGAGACAGAAAGACAGAGAGAGAGAGAGAGAGAGAGAGAGAGAGACAGAGACAGAGAGGTTCAGGCTTTTGAATAAACTCTCCCAACATTAATACAGTTCAACTGGTGCGTGATCCTGCCATGAATGTCATGTTATCCATAATCCCGACAGCAGCAACTATACCTTCATTATAAAATTATTAACTCTTTCCAGCATTATAGAGAGAAGGAGAGTCTTTTTATACCACAGGGAAGAAACAGAGATGTCTAAGAGGAAAAAGAGTTATTGTGAGCATCGCTGAGAGAGTTGTTGAGGAAGTATTTGGGATATTGTGGACAGACTTTCTCTCCTTTAGAAGGAATGATCGCCTTGCCACAGAGAGGGTGCAATGGAGTTTCACCAGGCTAATCCCAGGGATGATGGTGCCATGAGGAAACAGTGAAGATTAATCTCTGGCATTGTGAGAGAATGAGAGGCGATTGCATTGAAACTTGAGGGGGAGGGGCAGTCACTCACGATGTTAGAAATAGACACTGATACGGTAAAAAAAAATCCATGGCTTCTTTTTTACTCAGGTTTCATGAATGTCGAGAGTTTGAGAGCCTCTGAGAATTTTCCCCTCACTCCACACCTAAATCCCATGTCGCATGAAAGAGACAAAGGGCCAGTGTGTGAATAATCTTTCCCCACATTAATATGGTGCATTTGGTGTATGGTCCTGCACTGAAAGTATCGTTATCTGCAATCCCTACAGCAGCCACATTACCCTCACGCTAAAACAGTTAACTATTCCCACCAGATTCTGACCTCCATGGAGAACATAGTTGTGTCTTCTCGGTGGTGGAAAATGCCTCCTTGAGACTTGGCACAAATCATTTGCCTTCCTTCCTCATTGCCAGCAAACTATGTTAAAGCAGCACACGCTCTACAAACAATGGAACCATGATTAACGTCATGGAGTCCTCTATCAGTGCAGTCTGGGTTTCATTGGTTTGTCATGTTGGAATATCAGTGACCCCCTCTTGTTCCTGTATAGCTGTCTCGTGGGGATGAATAGCCTCCTCCTGGTCTCATGTAACAGGTTTAAGGGTCTGATGGGTCTCTGCCTGTTCTTGTTTAACAGCTCGATGTACTGACCAGGCCACTCTTCTTCCCGTGTAACAGGCAGAAGTATTGAATCTGCTGTCACTCTTCCTGTTCCTGAATGCTAGCTCATACCCGTGAGCAACCAGCTGGAGATGCTGAATGAGCTCCTCTTTTAACTGTAGAAATGTGCAGTGTCCGGCCGTGCTGTTACATAAATGTTACCGACACTTTATCAGCACAAACCGGAATGCTGTCCGGGTCTTGCTGCACATGGACACAGAATGGTTCAGGAGCTGATGGGGGACAAAATGTTCGGAACATTCTGTGATCTTCAGTCATCATACCTACTTCAGATCTTATGATGGGAAAATACATTATTGGAGCAACTGAAGATGCTTGTGCTGAGGATGCTAACCTGAGGATCTCCTGCAGAGATGTCCTGGGACTGAGAGGATTGTTGGTAACTGACCCCAAACCTCTTTATTTGTGTTCTGAAAGAACCCGTCCAGTGGGAAGGTTACACCTGATCCACATTCAGATCAAACAAGTAGGTGGTCCGGTTGCCATCCTCAGACAAATACAGCCTTGGTATCAAAGCCATTCGCTCTTTCCTGAGCCTCTGTGTTCGCCTCTTGTTCATATCAACAGGTGTTGGTGTATGTGTAGGGAGGGCTTTCCTCTCACAGAAGGTTATCACTGTCAGGAATGACCTGGGCTAGGGTGCTAGGGGAGCTATATCACTGAATGCATTTAAGGAGGAGGTAGATGGATTTTTGACCTGTCAGAGAGCTAAGGGGTGAAGAATTGAGCATTAAAGAGGAGTTACTGTCAACAGTAGATCAGCCATGATGTTATGCAATGGCTTGATCATGCGAATTACCTGATCCTGTTACTTTTGTCCTCATATTCAGTAATTGCAAAGTTAATGGCTTTAATTTTCCTAAACGTTGCAATCAGAGAGAGTAAAGTATTTTGTGAGCCATCTCTAGTTGAGGTATGGGGACTGTATTCACCGTGAATCTGGGTCTATAATATCACTAACAAATGAACCACAAGTTGCAGAGAGGAACGACTATGTAAAGAGACTAGAAATGTCTTTCGAACCAAATAACATTTTCCAACGGACACCAAACCATGTGCGACAGTCTTGAGGGACTGAATTAGATTCTGTGTTACTGTTGACCAGGTATTTGGAGCAAGTGGCCTCGATCTGTTCCTTGCCTGAGCTGTGAGGGGTTGTATACAACATAGCAACACAGGACTGAGCAGCAGGAGTGGGCCATTAAATACATTATCACCACTCCATGTGCTTTTGGTCTCAGCAGTACGTTTCTGTCTGTATACCATTTTACTACATACAAAAACAACTTTGAATAAATGCAAACATCTAGGCACCACAATCCTCTGGGGAAGGGAACTTCCATTTGAACAGCCCTTTGAGAATTTCTCATTTGTGTTTCAACAAATGTTGGAGGGTCACTATGTCCTTTTCCAGTCCCACTCCTCCACTGGTTACACCCATCTTAAATGCAGTCAATTTAGTGAGGTCTCAGAGTGGGTCATTTTCGAGAAAAATGTGAGACACAGAAAGTTGAACTCATAACAAATGGTAAAATGATAGAGTGCCCCAAATGTTATTCTGCTTTTGAAGTTATTCTGCTCACACAAGTCACTGGTAGTGGGATTTCTTTCTGGAACAGTGGGATTTGGCTGAATTCCCTTCGTTTCAGGCAATGGAGAGATTCCAATGAGTCCTCACCAGGAATCCTTCACGAGTGGTAAAGATGACTCAGGGATTGTATGATCTCCCACTTTGCGATCGGGCAGAACAAAGTAAGAGAGAGGGGTCAATCGGCTGCTGCTGCTCAGACAGGAAACATTTTTCTCCCTTTCTGTGTTGGAACATACAATTTTGTCACTGAGCACCAAACTGGACCATGTGCCATCTTCTGGAACATTCTCTGGAAAATCTGATTGTGAATCATATGCAGGTGCGTCATTGCTCTTGTACACAATTCCTTCCAATCGCAAAAAAATGTCCCCGCTTTATAATTTGAAGACATGCTTACATGTGTCTGTTTAATTTGTAAATATTGGTAGGTATCTTCATTGTATGTGTGTTAATATCAATGCATCTTTTTTCTTAAAGTTTATTCTCTAGCTTCAATCTCCCTGATAGGAGATGATATGCATCCAGCTGATACACTTTTCAGAAAGTCATGGACAGTTCAATAATATTTCTCAGCTAAGATCAAAACTGATGATCCCCCATAACAAAAGGCTGGCATTCCAGGAATGAGTAAAGGGAAACCTCTTCGATAATTTCAAAAAAAATTATATCTTTTTATTTTAGTGTTAGGGGATCAATCCTGCACAAAGTGCATCAGGTGTGGTCTCAGCAATGCCCTGTACAGATGCAGTAAAACATTCCTGTAATTAAACCTGATACCTTTTGCCAAAAATAGCATCAATCCACTTACCTTCCAAATCACTTGCTGCATCTGACTTCATCTGATTCATGTCTCAAGAACATGGAAACCTCCTGTATCACAGAGTTCGGCAATCTCTCTCCATTTAAATTGTTTACCATTGTTTCATCTTTCATGCCAAAATAGACAACTTACCTTATGTTATTTCTGCTGAAGGTTTCCTTACTAACCTTCCCTGCCTGTATCACATTGCAGACTTACTACCTCCATTTGAAGACACGTTGAATGACCATCTTGGTGTACACGCTAATTGAGCTCCAAGCCATTCCCTCCCCTTCCTCCAGATCTTTGATACAGATCATTGATCATTGATGACCCCACAGTGATCCATCAGTTACAGCTTTGCAACCTGAAAATAAACATTTATCTCTACTCTCTTTTTCTTGTTCGCGAAAGCTTCCCCGTTCCTTTGTAGCAACTCAGGTGGGTTGAATCGGCTCCTCCTGGACTGTGTAGTGTACTGAACGAGCTGAATTACTTCATTCCATATTCCCGTGTAATTCCTTAGAGGGACGGAATGGTCTCCTCCTGTGTCATTGTAACGATTCAGTCTGACAGAATAGAGTGGTCCCCAACCCTGTAAAGCATCGAAGGGTGGATTGAGGGAACAACACATCGGGTAGGGGCAAAGGTTGCCCATTCGGCTGCACCATTCAGAATGTTCATGGCTGATCCGAGTATGTCTGACAATCCATTTCCTGTCTGTTACCAATAAACACTGACCCTTCTGTCCAGTAAAGATCAGTCGAGCTCAGCCTTGAATATCTTCAATAACCGAGTCTTCACTGCTCCCTGGGGATGAGGACACCACAGGTAGCACAACACTAACGGGAAAGGGACGTCCTCATTTCATTGTGGGGCTATTATTTTAAAACGTGTTAACTGAACATCAAATCACCACCTCTTTTCAGACATAAGGACAAAAGAATTAGGTATGCTTATGAAAATAATCCATTCCAGACTCCAAACCTATCCCACATTCACACTGACCCTTTCCAATCAAATATGTATCGCACCCAGCCTCTGTTGCTCTCTCAGGAAGAGAATGCCTGATAGCGTAATACCGCAGGAGCATTAAAGAAATGAGCAGATTGAGGCCATTCAGCCTATCGAGTCGGAAATCCCACTCAATCACTTCTTATATCAACCTCGACCTCAATCTTCTGCCGTCTCCCTAAAATCCTTGATCCCCTTACAAATCAAAAACATATCGATTTGTGTCTTAATGACAGTAGCGTCTGTGCCTCTGTGTATCTATATGTAAGTGTTTGTGCGTGTGTCTGTGTGTGTGTGTGTGTGTGTGTGTTTGTTATCTGTGTGTTTGCGTGGCTACATCAGTCTGTCTGTGCTTCAGCCTGTGTTTCGATCTGCATTTATGTGGATTTGTATGTGACTGTATATGCATTTGTGTGGTTATACGTGTATGTATACCTATCTCCTGGTAAGTATTGTGTGTGTTCATCTATGAATTTCTGTATCTGCCTCTCTGTGCTGTGAGGTATCTGTGTTGTTTTTTGTTAGTATAAGGACTGTTGTTGGAACTACCAGTGGGTTTAAACTGAGAATTGTCTTATCACTGAACATTGCTCCTTAACTGGTCAGTGGATGTTTCAAATTCTCCACACGAGGCGTCCTGGTCCTCTTCAGCTCTTTAAGACTCCTCCCCACATGGCGGGAGGAGGGGAGTGAGGGAACGGATATCGGGCACTCCACTACCCGGCTTGGCCCTTTCTATCCTATTCCAGGCTGTTTCTCCTGGAATGAGAGAAAGGGATGGAGGGAGAGTAGGAATGGGTAACCCTGCTGTTTGTCCTGGTGTAGGTGGGGGGAGTTGTGAGGTGCATGGAATGAGTCAGTCGACAGTTTTGAATCCAAACAGTATTATTAGTTGCTGAAATCATTAGTGAGAGTGGTAGTGTCTGAGTCTCATTTGGAGACAGAGCGTGAACCTTGTCCGGCGTCGGTGCTATAACAGATATACAGTGCGTGTGAGGGAGCAGAGAGTATATGGTAACTCTTATCCTAACAGAGTGAGGAGGATGTTGTTGCCTGTCCAGTTTTGTGGGACTTTTTTCAGATTACCTCAGCGTCGAGGTGAGCCTCCCTGTATGTCTTGTCCAGATCTATCACTAATGATGACACAGAACTGTCCCTCAGATTACACAGAATCAGTTTAGGTAGAGTTTAAAGATAGCAAGTAGAAGCAAATATCGGTGTGTTATATATCAAAACCAAAACGGTAGCCGAAAATCTGAGCATCATATGCTCTGGAAATAAGATAGGCAAGTATTGTGGATACTGCAGTCTTATTAGATGGTCTCAAGATGTATCTAAACTGTGTTAACTAAATGACAGCTGATGCTGTGAATAATAAGTTCCAAAAGTGTATATGAGGTGGGTTGAAGAGTATGTTGTGAAGCAAACTAGAGAGCAGGTTATTTCGGATTTGATGTTGTGTGGTCAGAAGGACGAATTATTAACCTTAGTCTGAAGCAGCTTTTAAGGAATAATGGCATTTATAAGGTGCATTTTACAAGTTGTCTGCATACAATATAGAATGCTTGAATATTCTAGTCAAACATCATGGAAGACTGGAGGCTGGAGTGTCAAGATATCTTCAGGGAATTTGGAAAGTACAATATAACATTCAGTGGGAGACAAGCAATGGTTGTTAGAGTCATAGAGTCCGACAGCACGGAGACAGGCCCATCAGCCCAAACTGGTCCATTCCGACCAAAATGCACATCCTCGCTAAACCCACTTATCTGCCATTGTCCCGTATCTTTCTAATCCTTTACTATCCATGTATTTGTTCAAATGCCTTTTAAATGTTGTTAATGTATCTGCCTCAATCACTTCTCATTCCATATTCGTAACAGCCAGTTAAAAGGTTGTTCCTCCCCTCTGATCTTAATCTAATGCTCTCTAGTCTGTGATTGCCCAACCCTGGGAAAAAAAAAGACTGGGTGCATTCACTCTATTCATTCCTGACATGAACTTATAAACTTCAATATGTTCCTCTCTCAGTCTCATGCACACAAAAGTAAAAGGTCCGAGCCTGTCCAACCTCTTTCTATAACTCAGACCATGGAGACCATGGCAATATTCTTGTTTTTTTTTTCAGCACGCTTTCCAGTTTAATGACATCCTTCCTATAGCAAAGTGAACAAAACTGAACATAACGCTACCAATATGGCCTCACCAGCATCCTGGATAACTGCAACATAACTCCCTAATTTCGCTACTCAGCGATATAAACCGATTAAGGCCAATGTGCCAAAAGCTTTCTTCACTGTCTACCTCTGAATCAACTTTCAGAGAACCATGCACCTGAATTCCAAAGTCCCTCTGTCACACTACACTCTTTAGGACCCAACTGTTCACCATGAAACTCCAAACTTGATTTGACTTTCTAAAATGCAAGAACTTGCCCTGGTCTATATTGAAATCCATTTGCCATTTCTCAGCCACTTCTCCAGCTGATGAAGATACTGATGTAATTTCTGAAATTTTTGAAAACCTTCTTCACTCTCCGTGATGCCGCTTGTTTTAGTGCTATCTTCAAACTTACAAATCATGCCTGTACATTCTCACGTAAATCATAGATATATGCCAAATGCATTGGTCCCAGCATCAATCCCTGAGGCATTCCACTATTCACAGGCCTCCAGTCTGACTAGCATGTTTCCAGTATTAATCTCTGCTTCCTGCCATCAAGGCAATTTTGTACCTAATTTGCCAGCTCCCCTTCAATTCCATGTGGTCTAAACTTCCAGAGCGGTGTACCTTATGCAACCTTAGAACGCCTTTCTGAATTCATCCAGACTACGTATTCCACCCAGACATCCTCAACGTTGCTGGTCACTTTAGCAAAGAACTCCAAAATAATTGTGAGCCATGATCTCCCTTGCACCACCTCCCGTGCTGAATTTATTGAAGGGGTTTTGCCCGAAACATCGATTTTCCTGTTCCTCGGATGCTGCCTGACCTGCTCTGCTTTTCCAGCACCATTCTAATCTTACTCCGCACCACACCCTGTCTATCCAAATGCATGTATATCCAATCTCTCCGAATTTTCTAAAGTAACCTACCCACTAGGTTTTAGGATTACTGGTCTTTAGTCCACAGATTTATCTTTGTAGCATTTCTTGAATACGGGCTCAGCATTCGCGACATTCCAATTGTCCAGGACCTCACTCGTTGGCCAGCGATGATAGAAAAGAAGCAAGCAATGCTCCTGCAATTTCTTCTCTATCCTCCTATCCTCCTGCGGTGTTCCTGAATATAACTGGTCAGGACCAGGAGTTTTTAGAAATACTGCGAAGTCTGAAACATACATCTATTTATTTCAGGTGCAAACACCAAAGAGTGAGAAAGTGACTCAATGATGGTAAAGATAAAAAATTAGAAAATATATTAATCAGAGGAAGTGACTTCAGAAGAATGCCACCTGTTGTGGAAACCTGAGAATTCTCAAAAATTAACGATCCAAAAAGGAAGGCCATGAACTGAAAAGCAAACCAAAAACAGAACACACATGCTAACAAACAGGAACACAAAGACTGCATCAATCTGCGATCTATATTTCAAAGGAAACAAAATAAAAGCAAGGTCAATTGTGGAAACTTGTAATCAGGAGAGGAGAGGTCATTGTGGAGAACAGGGAAATGGCCAAGAAAACAACCAGTTACATTGCATCTGCCTTCATGGAGGAATATCCAGAAAATCACCCAGTAATACCAAGGGATCATATCGGACTCCTGGAGCTAAAGACACAACGTCATTTTATATCATTAACAAGGTAGTACTTGCACATGGAGCTGAATTGAGCATTTCTAAGACGAAACAGATATACTTCCTATCAAAATGTCGGGAATAAAGCACCAATAGTATGACTAATTGCACTGTCGATGACTCTGTGTTCTATTTTCCTGTACATTCTGCAGAGACCAGAAACTATTGTGGATAAATGTGAAACAAGCACTATACATGAATGGAAGGGATCCAAATTGCTACAAAGGGAAAAAAGGACATAGTGTGGAGAACTGCAGACCAGTTACCTTGAGAGGTGTAGTGAAACCGTTGGAATCTATTACACAGGATGACATTTTTGCTATTTAGAAATTAACAGCAACAATGGAGGGAATTAGCATGGATTTCTGATAGAGAAATCATACTTGATGAACTTCGGAATTGTTTGAAATTGTTTATTACAACATAGATAATGGGGAAACACTAGATGTGGCATATATTGGATTTTCGGAAGGGTTTCTATAAGATCTCAGTGAATTCGTAAATGCAATGAATGTGAAGGGTATTTGGAGGAATATATGTAAGTGGAAAGTTAAAGTTTGGTTCGCCTCTATTTTAGAGAGTCAGAACATTGAGGTAAAGATATGTTGAACCCGTTTCACAGCGTGTTGGTGGGTCTGGACCTGGAGTATTGTGTACAGTTTTGGTGCCCGAATCTCAGAAAGAATATACTGATCGCAGAGGAAGTGCAATGGACATTCTCCAGATTAATCCCTCAGATGGTGAGATTGCCTGATGAGGAAACTCGGCCTGCGTTCTCTAGAGATTCAAAGAATGAAAGGTGGGTCACAGTGAAATTTAGAAAATTCACCAAACATATGACAAGTTGGTAATTAACAGAACGCTTCCCTCGCTGTCTATTCCACATTCAAGGCAAACAATGGCAGGATCTGGGACAGGCCAGTTAAGACTGCAATATGGTGGAAATTCTTCACTTGGAGGGGACTAACTAACACAGGGGCATGGAAACCTACTGGCAGGCAAGGTAAGTGAGAATCTCCAGATAATCTCCAAGTGTGTCCAGCGGAACAGAATAACCAGGGAACAGGTAGGATTCATTAGTGACTTGCCAAGTTGCATCCACATCATCTTTAGTGGTAAGAGACAGACGGTGGTGGTAGAAGGCTGTTTGAGCGATTGGAGGCTAGTGTCCAATGGTGTATCACGGAGATCAGTGCTGTCTCTCTTAATATTTGTGATCCGGAGGTGTTGGTATTGGACTGGGGTGGACAAAGCTAAAAATTGCATAACACCAGGTTATAGTCCAAAAGGTTTATTCGGTGGCACTAGCTTTCGAAGTACTTCATCAAAGTGCACAACTACCTTATGAAGACGCTGTGCTTCGAAAGATCGTGCCTCCAAATAAACCTGTTGGAGTATAAGCTGATGTTTCCTGATTTTAAACCTACCATAAAGGATGCAGATGTGAATATCGATGAGGGATGGGGGGGGGGGGAGTCTCATAAGTAGGTTTGTGTTTGATACAAAGATTGGCCGGGTAATTGGCAGTGAGGAGGAAGGCCTTATGTTACAGCAAGATACAGATGGAATGGTCAGATGGTCACATCAATGGCAGGTGGAATATAACCCTGATAAATATGAGGTCATCCACTTTGGAAGCAGGAACCTGGCAGGGGAGGACTCAATGAATGGCAGTACAATAGGAAGCTCAGAGGGTGCTTCTCCACATATCCCTGAATGTGGCTGGACAGGGTAACACACAATTTGAGAAAGCATATGGGAGCGTAAACATAGACTTCACATATCGAAGCATAGATAAAAAGAGCTATGTGGAACTTTTGTTAGCCGAGGTGGAATGCTGTGTGCTCTTCTGGGAGCTACACTACAGTAAGGATGTGATTGCACTGGACGGGGAAAAGAGGATATTCACCAGGATGTTCCCTTGGATGGAGCAAATCAGCTATGAAGGGAGGCTGGATAAGCTTGGGTTGTTTAGTTTGGAGCTAAGGGGGACGTGAATCAGGAGGATAAGATTACGATGGACATGGACGGCAGCTGGTCCTTTTAATCAAAGGGATACACTTTTAAAGTGAAGGGTTTGAGGCTTCGTGAGGATTTGAGGACTGTTTTTCACCCAAAGTGTGTTGGGGTCTTGGATGCACTTCGTGAGAGGGGAATTGTCATGGTAACCTCAAAACCATTAGAAAATACATGGTTGTGCACTTGAAATGCAATAAGATTGAGAGCGACGGGTTTTGTGTTGGAAAGTGGGGCTGATGTAGACTGTGCTGTATGTCTGATAGTACAGAGGTCTGTGATTCTGTGACTGTATGGCTGTGGAAGGTCAATCGTTCAGTAACTTCATCTAGGAATTGATGGATTTCTGAAGAATATCTTATCAAAGTTTATATGAGTGAACTTGTCATATGTTCTTAAAAACGTCAATGGCAAAACTAAGAGAAAAAGGTGCAGCTTCCTTATAGTCTGATACCAGATAATTGAAGGCAGGAAAATAGCAGATAAATGGAGCAAGTACTTTAGTTATGCCTTCACAGATGAAAAAAAAACAAAAAATAAAATTTCCTCGCATTGCTAGGGAACTTTAGTCTGGTGGTAAAAATGAAATTAACAACTAAAAGGTTTTAGAGAAAATATTGGAGTGAAATTATTGGGCATAGAGAAAGCCAACAGACGTTTATGAAATATGAATCATATTAACGAAAGTGGCTTTTAGCAAAATAATGGAGAAGGTATCAACTCAATACGACTGGAATCTCAGAAAGAGTTTTGATAAAGCCCCAAGTATTTTGTGCAAATTCGAATCCTATGGGACTGGGGCTAATATATGGCCATGGTTTTAGAATGGGAGAGCTGACAGGAAACTGTGAGTAGAAATTAAACCATGATTTTTGAATGAAAGGCTTGGAGGACATAACAAGGATCGAGATTTGTCATCCAGCTGTTGCCATACACATCATATCTTTGGTTGAGGGGCTCAATTGCAATATTCCCAATTCTGCTGACAGCACTAAACGATGTCAACTTGTGAGTGGATTAGGAGGATGTAAAAAAGGCTCCAAAATTGATTGAGACAAGTGGAGTGACTGGGCAAATACCTGGCAGATGGAGAGCAGTGGCAAAGATGAGAGGTTGTGTACTTTGATGGGCTCAATTGAATTTCAGCCGATCATTTGAAAAGGGATTGGTTGAAAAGCATTGATCTATAAATTAACTTAAGCTGCATTTTTGTTTATTTCTGCGCAGCCCTCCGAGTCCATGTAGGGCAGTGAGTTCTGAATACGGAAGTCAATATTGGGAATGGCATTGGCACGCTGTGTACAATCTACATAGACCCAGCATGTGGGAGCTGTAACATAGAACAGAATCTGGATCTCCCTGTACACCAGTCACTGAAAGCAATATTGCAGGAGCTGAAAGCAGGTAAGAAGATAAATGGTTTATTCACCTTCATTTCAGGGGGATTTAGAATACAGGAGTAAGGGTCATTTACTGCAACTGTACAAGGCCTTAGTGGAGCCCCATCTCGAACATTGTGCAGTATTGCGTGCAGTTTTGGTCTCCTTACCTAATAAAGGGCAAACATGACATTGAGGGAGAGCAGTGAAGGATGACCAAACTGGGATGACAGGTTAATTGTGGGAGCAACGTTTGAGGTGACTGGGCCTGTATTCCATGGGCTTTAGGAAAATGAGTGGAGATCTCAGTGAGATATATAAAACTCTGACAAGGTGTGACAGATTGGAAGCAGGGATGATAGTTCATTTTATCGAAAACGGTTCACGAATCGCATTGCAGTCACATCGTACTTAATAAACAAGCATTATCAGAGTACTTTCTATATATTGATGGGTCGAAGGCACTATATTTTATAATGTTTAAACATATTTTGAGATATGAACATTGTGTGGGGAAAATTGCATTGAGGAGATGTTAGGCCACGAAATAGCATGGGGAAAGCTCAATACGCTGAATGACCTCCTCCTCTCCCGATGTTTCTGTGCAGTCTGTGGGACAGGTCTGTTAATGTCGTCACAAGCTCTCAGATGTTAGGAAGGATGTCTATTCAGGGTCAACAGGACTGTATTTCCCATTCCCGTTTCTGATAACGAGATTGATGCCGGATGTTCTGTCAGGTTTTATCATTAAACACCTCAGAGTAGTTTGATACAACTGAGTGTCTTACTTGGCCGATTCAGAGACCATGTCTGTGCGTCTGGGGTCACTTTTAGGCCAGTCCAAGAAAGCACAGGAGATTGACTTCCTGAAAGTACATTGGGGAAGGAGATCGATGTTTTCAATCAACATTAGACGCAAGATAACTACTACTGACACCACATTTTAAGTCTCGATATTTTATGAATTATTTTTAACTTCCACCAGCTGCCAGAGCATTGGCCTGGACGGGATTCGTAATCCAATGATATGTCCACTACAGCACCATCTCCACATGGGGACCTATAAGAAACCACACTGACCTGATTACTTCGGTGCTGCTTGACAACTCTGTCAAAACGAATTCCCACCAATTTGACTGTCATGATGGGACTGAAGGTGTCGTAATTGGTCAGATTGTAATTATTCTCCTATTCAGGTATGGGACATAGCTGAGTAATTTTCCCCTTTGCCAGGCAGCTCTCAGAGTTGGAGCTGGAATGAAATGGCTTCCCCAGGGACACGGCTTGCTGTGCAGCACAAGTCTTCTGTCCTATTGCAGGAATGGTGTCATGGCCTATAGCCTTTGTCGTATCAATTGTATTCAGCTGCTTTCCATGGATCAGTGGTGCTGGAAGAGCACAGCATCCAACAAGCAGCGAAATCGACGTTTCGGGCAAAAGCCCTTCATCAGGAATAAAGGCAGAGAGACTGAAGCGTTGAGAGATAAGCTCGGGGAGTTTAGGGGTGGGGAGAGAGTAGCATAGAGTACAATGGGTGAGTGGGGGAGGAGATGAAGGTGATAGGTCAGGCAGGAAAGGGTGGAGTGAATAGGTGGAAAAGGAGCTAGGCAGGTCGGACAAGTCCGGACAAGTCATGGTGATAGCGCTGAGCTGGAAGCTTGAAACTAGGATAACGTGGGGGAAGGGGTCCACATTGATGCCCTGGGGTTGAAGTGTTCCGAGGCGGAAGATGAGGCATTCTTCCTCCAGGCGTCTGGTGGTGAGGGAGCGCTGGTGAAGGAGGCCCAGGACCTCCATGTCCTCGGCAGAGTGGGAGGGGGAGTTGAAATGTTGGGCCACGGGGCAGAGTGGTTGATTGGTGGGGGTGTCTTGGAGATGTTCCCTAAAGCGCTCTGCTAGGAGGTGTCCAGTCTCCCCAATGTAGAGGACACCGCATCGGGAGCAACGGATACAATAAATTATATTAGTGGATGTGCAGGTAAAACTTTGATGGATGTGGAAGGCTGCTTTAGAGCCTTGGATAGAGGTGAGGGAGGAGGTGTGGGCACAGGTTTTACAATTCCTGCAGTGGCAGGGGAAAGTGCCAGGATGGGAGGCTGGGTCGTAGGGGGGCGTGGACCTGACCAGGTAGTCACAGAGGGAACGGTCTTTGCGGAAGGTGGGAAGGGGTGGGAAGGAAAATATATCCCTGGTGTTGGGGTCTTTTTGGAGGTGGCAGAAATGTCGGCGGATGATTTGGTTTATACGAAAGTTTGTAGGGTGGAAGGTGAGCACCAGGGGCGTTCTGTCCTTGTTACGGTTGGAGGGGTGAGGTCTGAGGGCGGAGGTGCGGGATGTGGAAGGGATGCGTTGGATGGCATCTTTAACCACGTGGGAAGGGAAATTGTGGTCTCTAAAGATCATTTCCTCTCTCCATCAGCCATTTGTTCTGCTGGTCGGAATTTAACCAGTTAATTGCAGTAGCTTTAATGAGTTGACAACAGGTTTAGGTCCACGTGATTCCGACCCTGCATGTTCACCCACACTCATCACTGAACCATGGATTGGTTTGATGGTAATGGTAGACTGATGAATTATCGTCGAGAAAATGTTACAGGTTGTCGTTGAATACAATTCTGTTTCAGCTGCTGCTGAGGCCTACAGCATCAAATGATAACCCAGTTTGAGTTACAATGTCTACAATTCAATTCTACTGACTGTCCCCCAGTTCACACAGAGACCCATTCACCCATCAGCCCTGTATTCTGTACCTAACCTGGTTTCTAATGCAGTAACACTTGCATTTTCATATTCTCATACTGCTGAGGGCCTCTCCCTAGTGTTACGCCTCTAATTCGTTACTTTAACTCGATCCATTTAAAGTAACTATCAAAATCGTTTCTCTTCCACAATGTCAACTTCTGTATTTGAAGTGAATGTGTTTCCCTGTTTTTCTTTCTGACGATTATTAAGAGCTCTGGAGTGTCAGTGATGCCAGACTTACGAAGTTTCAGAGTCAAGGAACTTGTGCACCATGCGTTATTGTTCAGTTCCTAGTGTACGGCACTCCATGTTGGACAGGATGTTTGATCATCTTTGACATACTTCTTTGGAAATTGTCCAAAACAGAAATTGCTGAAGGTGTTTCTGCATCTTCTGGAATGAATGCAGGGTTAAACTTTCAGGTCCAGTGACCCTCTATAAAGCTCTCAGTTTCTCAAGCAATTTTGGTATTTTTATTACCAGTATCCATAGTTATTTGTTTTGTGAAAATGTGTTCTGTGCCTATTCATTCTGGCGAAACTCAGCAGGTCTGTCAGCATCTGCAGAGACAGAGAAACGGCATTAGCATTTCAAGCCCAATGTGACACTTCTTCACAACTGAAAAGCATTGGAAACTGGGCTTTTTAATACCTTGCCAGAGGTGGGAGAAGGTGACTGGGAAAAGAGGGCGTGGCAAAGATAAACCGGCTTTTAGCAGTGGTGAACGAGAAGATGATATAAAATGGGTTTAAATTAATGTGTGAATGGGGAAAGGAGTTCTCTCTATCGAGTGCAAGATAAAGAAGACACAATCACACAAGGTCATAGGAGGCCAGGAGAGAGAATGTTGACTATGTGGCAGGATAAATTTCTGGCCATAAATACGTTTTCACTGTCGAGATCATCACCTCAGTTCGACAACGGTTATCAGGTGCTTGACTTCTTATTGGCACTAGTAAGCCTTTCATGCTGCCTATGTTATGTAATAAGGAGAAATAAACAAATCACAGTATGAAGTTTAGCTCAGTATTGTTTACCTGTCATGTTTACTATAGCTTAAAATTTGCAGTATTCCTCTTTAAATACTTGTTATTGAAGTTAGCATTGGATGGAGTGTAGAAGGTTGAGGGGTGACATCATAGAAGTTTCTAATATAATGAGAGGTATGGACAGAGTGAATAGCCAAGGTCTTTTCCACAGGATGTGGGAGTTCAGCCATAGAAGGCACAGGTTTAAGGTGAAAGAGGGAAAATTTACAAGGGAGGCAAAGGCAGTGTTTTTACACAGCGGGTGGCGTGGGTATGGAATGAGCTGCTACAGGAAGAGTGGTAGATACGTGTAGAACTACAACATTTAAAACTCATTTGGACAAACATATGAATGGGAAACATTTCGAGGCATATGGTCCAAATGAAAGCAGATGGGACGAGCTTAATTTTGAAATCCTGGCCAGCATGGACATTTAGAAAAGCTTCACGCAGAATCAGTATGGTTTTGTGAAAGGGAAATTATACTTTGTCCTGTAAAATCATGCAAAGTATTTCTGGAGAGGCATGAGAATGTAACAAGCGGACTTGATCAAGGAGATCTGGTAGACACCAGGCTTTCCAGAGATTTTCCACAAGGTATTTGAAAATAAAAGTTCTTACACAAGACAGAAACTCGTCGGATGATGGAAACTGTATTAACATGGGATGATAATTGCTTAATATATAGAAAGTGGAAAGTCAGGATTAATGGATCTTCAAGATAAAGGTATATCTGCTGGAGGACCACAGCTATCAGTCTGATGGCATCAGTTATTTACAATCTATATTGATAGTCTGAAGGAGGGAGTTGAGTGCAATTTACATCCGAGTTTGTGGATGACACTGAGAATCAAAAGGCAGGCTGTTATTTAATGGAGAGGATTTCCCGAAAAGGGATTGGAGTGTTCCTGTTATGAAACATAAATTCAGCATGCTGATGCAGCAATAACTAGGTTTTTTTCATTAGCCGGCTTCCAGGAATGAAAGGCTTGTGTAATTGAGAATCTCTAAAATGTGGGGCGATTATTCATTGGGGTTAAAATGAATGAGGAGAGATACTGTTGAAAATTACAAGACACAGAAGGGACTTGAGAAGGTAGATGTTGAGAAGTTGTTACCATTCCTGAGTGGAGTCTCGAACTCGAGGACACAGATACCGAATATGGAACATCGATTTCTATCTGTGATGCAAAGTAATGTCTTCTCTCAGAAGGTAGTTAATGTCTGGAATTACCTAACCTAGATAGGTGTGGAGGGATACAAGGAGTAGGCAAGAAAGTGGAGTTTGACTTGGAACAGATCAGCCATGTTCGTATTAAATGACAGGGCTCGCTTGAGGAGCCTCATAGTCTACTGTTGTTCCAATTTATTAATTTCACATGTTATGCATTTCAAAGTAACTGGTTATTTTCCCGAAAGTTGTGTTGTGTAATGCTACATTCGGCTGAACAGAGGATTTGTTTGAGTTAACGCTGGGTGGGGTTTGGGGGCTGTATTCACAGTAAATCTGGGTCTGTAACACGACCCACGTCTGGAGCAGACGTTGCGGAAAGGGGAAGCCTGGAAACAGGGATTGGGGTGAGTGTCACTTCCTGACCCAGCCTGGATTGTCCAAGTACATTTCCAAAACTGCACCCAAGCATTAGAGTGGCCTTGATCTGCCCCGTCTTGCAGGCCTGAAGGGCTGAATGAAACATCAGAACATAGGGCTGAGGGACACGAGGGGGCCATTCGGCCCTTTGACGCTACTCCACCAGTAAATATAGTCGTGGCTAATCTCATTGTGGTCCCAGCTGCACTTTTCTCTCCATGCATCATTATCCCTGATTCACCTGTCTATGGAAAATCAGACAAAGCCACGATATAATATAAAGATTCAGCCATCCCAAACTACTGGGAAAGAGAATTCCCACTTTAATGAATTCCCACTTTGTGATTTTCTTTCTCACTCCAGTTGTGACTGAGGATGGAGGGTGTCACTCTTTCCTTTTCCAATCCCACTCTTCCACTGCTCACAACAAATGTTAAATGTAACCAGGTTGGTGATATGGCCGATGGTAAAGGTCTCAGACTGGGTCAGGTTCAGTGATAAGAAAACGTCAGGCAGATTTATTTAGACAGGTACAAATTACTTACAGAACTAGCGGTGGAGTATTATGGGTTTGTGGATAGCACTGCTTCCTCACATCACCAAGTAGCTGGGTTCAATTCCAACCTCGGGCGACCCTCTATGTGAAGTTTGAACATTCTCCCCACGCCTCTGTGGGTTTCCTCCCAGTGGTCCAGTTTCCTGCCACAGTCCAAATATGTACAGTTTAACGTGGATTGCCCATAGTGCCCAGGGATGCGTAAGTTAGCGGGTTAGTTATGGGAAATGCGAGGTTACATGGATACGATTGGGGGGCACGTCCAGGTGGGATGCTGCTTGGTGGGTAAATGTGTACTTAACGGACGGAATGCCCTGCCTCCACATTGTAGAGGTTCTATGACCATGACAACAGATTTGGACTATACAAACACCCAATGGGTACATACCTAATCCACTCTTATCAAGGTCTCTTAAGTGTCATTCTCATTCCAAGAGTAATCTGTTAAAGCTTTTATAATATAAGCCTTTCACCCCAGGAATACGTGAAATGAAATATCACCGAACAGCTTCCAATGTAATTATATCCTTTCTAAGATAAGGAGACACGAAAAACTAATCTCACAATCAGATCATAATGTTTATAATTGTTTTCTCAAAGTGCTGTGAGTCTTTGGAACACTCTTCCCCACAGAGTATTGGAGGCAGAGATATTGAATATTTTTGGGGCACAGATGGAAGGTTCATAAATAACAACAGAGTCAAGGATTATCGAGGAATGTGTAGCAATGTGCAGTGTGGGGGGAAATGTAGACAGTGGTATCAAATAACACGGCTTCAGAACCTGCAGGAATATATTGCAAAATGAAATAATAATATCGATAAAATGTTAAGGGAGAATACAAGATAGCGGCGATCCAGAAGGTCTGATTGCTGGGCTCTGCATCAACACACGGGCAAAGTGCTTCTCTAATCCACCCCATCCCAAACATTTACTTAAAATTCAGCACTAAAAGAGCGACAGAATCTTTACTAATCCCGATTTGTAAAACGGAAAGGACAAAACATGGGGAAAGGATTGAGTAAGTCCCAACAAGTGGTGCATCCGTCAGAAGCATCGAGCATACCTGAGGCTGTAGCTGCAACCCACTCTGCTCGTTCCATGGACCCAGTTATCTCACCAGGCCTTGGTCACTGAGTTCATCAAGTTACGTGAAATGATTGAAGCCATGATTGATGAACAGTTCAGCTGTGGCTAGAGCCGCTCTCAGCCGTGCTCCAAAAACATGAGCAGCAACTTCACAGCCTTGGAAACAGAACAGACGATGCCAAGGGCCGAACTGCAGCGACAGAGACCGTGATCGATTCCTCTCGGGAGAGGATCCTCGCCCTTGAAAAATAGGTCTGCACCTCAACTGAACAAGATGACGACCACGGGAACAGGGGTAAGATGACGAATATTCACATCAAAGGTTTACTGGAGCTGACAGAAGGTGATCAGCCGGTGAGTTTGTTCAAGAACTGGCTGCAGCGATTCCTTCACTTCGAAACTGAGGAGGGACGGGTGAAGACTGAGACAGTTAATCAGATTACGGCGCGGAAGTCAGACTCAGACCAACGCCTTCATCCTGTCCTTGTTTGATTACATAGTTATGGGGACAAACAAAGACTGATGGAAGCTTTCAGAACCCAAAGGAAAGATCCGATGGGTTTAATTCACCAGAGCTCTGGGATTATGTCCTTTCAGGACATTTCAGCGGCGGGGATTCAGGAAAGCAAATCTTTTAATGAGATTAAGAGAAGAGCAAGGGAACTCGGGGTTCAGTACCCAGCGGTGCTCTGTATTGCTTTCAATGGATCCACAAACTCGTCTGACTCTCCAGAGAAAGCAAAAACTTTGTGGACATTTTAAAGTAAGCTGGATATTTAGATAATCATGTTTCTCCTAAAGAAATTTTGTTGGATTTTTCTAGTCTTAACCAGTATTAAATTATAGCTGGGACTGGGTTGAGTACTCATTTTTAACTTCTTCATTAGTATTAGTACTCTTCTTCTCTTTCTTTGTTCGTGTCTGGGGGAAGCTGAAGCTGGAGGGTGTTACAAAGGTAGTTGTGATGACTAAGTGCCGACCGAAGGGCAGTTCAAGCTGATCTTTGGTGTTAATTGCTCTGGATTCCATATTGGGAGCGGGCAGAAGATAAATTTTTAAGATATGTAAGCGTCCCCAGTTGGCGGAGGCGGTAAATTCCCCTTTCAAGTGTCATTGGAACTTTGGATTTTGTTTTGTTCTTTGGTTTTTTATGTATTTAGCTTTGGAAAGTTTTGAGAGCTTGTTAGTTGTACTTTTTTTAGTTTGTACAGTTTTTAGGCTCTATGAGTCTTCTTCATTAATGATCAACGATGTGTAATTCGATGTGAAACTCTAGAGTTGAAATGTTGCTACAATGTGTTATGGATAATGATGTGCTTAAATGGTGTACCTGGAACATTTAGGGGAGCCATCTGCCAGTCAAGAGGAAAAATGTACTTTCTAGTCTTAAAACAGAGAGGGTGGATGTTGTCCTATTTCAGGAGATGCAACTTGATGACAAGGAATATTTGACGTTACAGCAGGGCGGGTTTGATCGGGTTTATTTCTCGTCTTTTAATGCTAGGAGTAGGGGAGAAGCCATGCTAGTTAGGAGGAATCTTCCATGAACTATGGGAAATAATACTGTATTTTGAACGATTCTTGCCCAAACTCCCCAGCCACTAAATGCCCGTCGCACAATCTTAAAATCCTGGTAGATGCATTTTCCAAAGTAAGTTATCTTGCATCGTGGCACATATTGTAGAAGGAGATTTCAACTGTCTTATGGCCCCACGGTGGACAGAATGTCCAAAGGTCCCCCAATATCCTCGTTATAATGTAAGCAATTAGTGGGTCTGTGTGCAGAACCAGAGCTGGTGGATGTCTGGAGGCAGATCGACCTCACAAGTAGCAATTTTAGTTTCTTCTTTAACCCGCACAAATGCCACACGTGGATGTATCTCTTCCCCATCCCTGAAACAATCTTAGACACGGTGGCATCCTGCTACAATTAGGAATATTACCCCAACATACCTGCCCCAGAAGTGGGATAGAAGTCACATAAGATTATGTTGTATGCAGATGAGGGTTTTATGTTTTTGTCAAATCCCACAGTTTCAGCAGCTCACGTGATGTAATTCATTAATTCACTTGTCACCTTTTCGGGCGATAAGATTAATTTTACAAAGTTTGTGGCCATGCCTATGGGAGGTCTCAGGGAAATACCTGATATTGAAGGCAAATCATGGTTTCCTTGTAAATGGTCACGGGAGTGGGGGGTTTCTCTATTTCGGTATATTGATTACATCTGTTTTTGAAAATTTATTTAACCTGAACTATGTCCATTTGTTTGACAAAATTATACAAGAACTTCAAAGTTGGGAGGCACTTCCAACATCCTGGCTAGGTCGGATAGCTGTTCTTAAAACGAATGTCCTTCCTTATTTGCTATACCCCGTGTGCATGCTTCCTTTGATGTTTCCCAGGCAGATATTAAGAGACTTAATGGCTGGTTTGACTCTTTTATTTGGCATCATAAGCGACTCTTTATCAAGCTAAACAAATTGCAACTACCCCACAGATTGTGGGGAGTAGATGTCCCAGATTAAAAGCTATCAATTAAGCTTTTTATTATCCTATGTTAGTTTCTGGGCCGCTGAGGACCCGGCGTCAATATGGTTAGATATTGAACCCTCTCAGACAAAGTGAACCCTTATTAGTCTGTTGTTCTTAGACAAAATGACAACAGTTACGGAATATTGTCATAACCCAGTAATTATCAATAAAGTTAAAGCATGAATGACAATGCATCAGTTCGAGGATAATGCAGCCAAAACCATGTTTCTTACTCCTATGATGGTGTTCCAGTTGTCAATTGGGGATAATGGATTCCAGGTTTTAGATGTGGGCAGCCAAGAGCATGCCTTGCTTGAGTGATTTAGAATTAGTAGAATCCCTACAGTGTGGATACAAGCTCTTGGGCCCAGCAAGTCCACTTCGACCCTTTGAAGAGTAGCCCACCCACACCCATTCCCCTACCATTCTATATTTACCCTGACTAATGCCCCAAACTTCACATCCCTGAACACTAAGGGTGATTTATCAATAGCCAATTCATCTAACCTGCACATCTTTGGATCCTGGTGCTGTGAGGCCGCAGTGCTATCTATTGAGCCACCACGGTTTATTTGAGGGAGAAAGAAGGATATCATTTTATCAAATAAGTCGTAAGTATGGACTACCTAGTAAAGTCCTCTTCTGTATTTTGTTCCAGATCTGATAATTGTTTTTTTAAAACAAACACACACACTTTTGACAGACTCTTACAGATCCTACAGAGAGAAGAGGGTGCCTATTGCTTAGAATAAACTCCCTGTCAGTACCCTTTATCATTGTTTGGAGAGTGTCCCCTCAGACGAGACTGTACAGATTTGTGATGTCTGCAAGAGAGAGAGTTGTGGGTTCAGAACACTTCGGAGACATGGGAGGATATTTGTGGAAATGCTGGAAGGATTTTGATCTGTAATAGAACCCATTCCATGCAGTTGAAAATTCTTCATAGGGTCTATCTGACTCCAGATTGTCTCTCAAAATGCATAGTGGGATTATCTTCATCGTGTCCAAAATGCAGAATGACTACAGGCACTCTTACACATTGCTTGTGGTCCTGTTGCAGGCTTCATCTATGTTGGAGCACTGTGTCAGGTGTGATAGAATGGGTCTTGGGGACTGAATTGGAGATGGACCTGGTTTCTTCTTTCCTGGGCCTGCCCAGGGTACTTTACACAGATGCACATGTGAAATAAATCATTTCCTTAATTTCCGTGCTAGGATCATTGCTTCGTCTTCCTCTATGTTGGCGTTTTTGATGATTTTTAGGACTTTCTGGGTGGAGTGGATGGAGTGTTGTGAATCTTCTACTAGGTATTTTAGTCTTGCGTGTAGTTCTTTGGCTAGTCTGTAAATTGGTGTTCTGGGTAGTGCGACTATGGGTCTGAGGGGGGCTCCTGGTTTATTGATTCTTGGTAGTCCGTAGAATTGTGGGGTATTGGTCCCATCGGGTTTCATTTTCTGGAATTCAATCTTGTTTAGTTGTCCGGAATTGTGTAATTTTCTTCGGAGATAAGTAATTTTGTTTCCGAGTTGTGTGGTCAGGTCAAGCGCCACCTGTTGGTAAGTGTTGGTGCCTGCGAGTAGTGCATTAGATTTTTCTATGTAGTCCCTTCTGTTCAGGATGACTGTGAGCGACCTTTGTCTTCAGGTAATATAATGATGTCTTTGTCTTTTTTGAGGTTTTCTAGGGCTTTCTTTTCTTGTGTGGTCAGTTTGTTTCCTTCCCTCTTTCGGCTGAGAATAGGTGCAACTGTCTGTCTGATCGTTTGTTGTGTTTCTTCCATGAGATTGTTGTCCTTCAATGTGGTTTCTAATGCCGCAAGTAATTCCTTCTTGTCAGCGTCTCGGTAATTGAAATTTAATCCTTTGACTAGTACCGCTTTTTCTGTGTCTGATAGGGTCCGGTCTGATAAGTTCTTTATCCATGCCCCTGTGTCATCGGTTTTGTGAGTTTGTCCAGTTTTTTCTTCACGTCCCGATTTTTCTTTATCTGTCTTTGTCGTTGTTTGGTGTTGATGGCTTGTTCTATCACGTCTGACCATACTTGGTTTGTTGCTTGTTTGAATAACGGCTTTTGGCGCGCAATTTCCCGTTTGTATTTTCAGAGTCTGTGGTGGGCATCATTGATTAATTCTCGGAGCATTCTGCGGCCGTTTTGTTCTGTAACACTTTTGGCTTGAGGTGTTTTTATCGGCGTGTATATTGCAGACCTTTTGGCAGTAGTTGTTTTCTTAAACATTCATGCAGGAAGTACAGTTGTTTGCGAGTGGAACGCTCTCGGATAGCATTCCTTTCCCATCTACGGGCAAGTTGTAGCGTGTTGCGCCCATGGCTTTTGCAAGGTTTGTGAAGGTTTGTCGCTCAGGTTGAGATTTAGGATGTTGGTTTGCTGGCTGAGTTGTAGGTTTGATATCCAGACGTTTCATTACCTGGCTCGATAACATCAATGGTGGCGACCTCCAACTGAAGCGAAGCTGTTGTCTCCTGCTTTCTATTTATATCTTTCTCCTGGATGGGGTTCCTGGGGTTTGTGGTGATGCCATTTCCAGTTCGTTTTCTGAGGAGTTGATAGATGGCATCTAGATCTATGTGTTTGTTTATGTCGTTGTGGTTGGAGTGCCAGGCCTCTAGGAATTCTCTGGCATGTCTTTGTTTAGCCTGTCCCAGGATAGATGTGTTGTCCCAGTCGAAATGGTGGGTTTTCTTTGTGGTGGCACTCCAAACACAACACCAGAAACAAACATATAGATTTAGATGCCATCTATCAATCTCTCAGAAAACGAACAGGAAATGATATCACCACAAACTCCAGGAACCCCATCCAGGGGAAAGATATAAATAGAAAGCAGGAGACTACAGCTTCGCTTCACTTGGAGGTCGCCACTGATGATGTTACCTTGCCAGTTAACGAAATGTCTGGATATCAAACCCACAGATCAGTGAGCAAACATACACCCTAAAAGCCCCATATTTCTTCACTTTAATTTTCCTTGCTAAATGTTGGCCCATTCACCCAACCTATCCATATAGATTTAAAATCTCTTGCACCATCATTCTGAAGTAATTTCCCACCGATGTTAGTGTCATCTGAAAATGTGGCATCGTATTTTCGATCCCATCAACAGAGTACAGTCATTCCATCGATCGCAAATGGTTGAGGCATGAGTCCTGAAATCAATGTCACCCCACAAATTGCATTTGCCAAAAGAAAATTATACATTTATTCCATCTGACTCCATTTTGTTGGATAACCAATCCTCCATCCAATCTAATAAATTACTCCTAGACTCATGTTGTCTGATCTTACCACTTACTCTTTGGAGAAGCGACACATCCAATGCCTTCAGGAAGGCCAGATATGTTCCATCTCCAGGATTCCCACGACCCACCTTGTTTGTGATATCTTCAAATAACTCAAGCAAACAATTCAGACACGGTTTAGCTTCGTAAAACCATGTTGACTGAGAGGAATTGTGGTTTAACTTTGCAAATATCCTGAACAATGGACTCTAACAATTTGCCTTAAATTACAATAGTTTATTGTTACACTTTCGTCCCTCATGTATACCTATATTACAAGTTCTTCCCTTTCGAAAAGCTTTACGTTTTCTTTGAATTCCTGTTTAAAAGGCACACGTTTTTAAGAGATCTGGTCCAAATGCTGTGTAAGAGCCACGTGTGGCTGAACGGACTCATCATCCTGCTGGTGTACACACTCGATGGGCTGACGTCTTTCTGGTATTCCCATGTTACCATCTCCAAGGCCAGAATGACATCCTCCTGTTGATGCTTTAGAGGATTGGGAGATTATGGAATCTTACTGTTGCTGTGTAACATTTTGAGGGGCTGATGGGTCTTCTCATACTTCTCTATAACAGGTGGAAATACTGAACGGTCTCCTCATCCAGAGATGGGACCGAGGGATTGATTGGTCTTCTCTTGTTCCCACACAACAGACATGTGTCTAAATTGCCTCTTCCTTTCTTATGAAAGAAGTGTCAGATAGTTTTTAATCCTTATCCAATTCCCTTGCAATAGGCTCAGTGGGTCTGAATGGTCTCCTGTTATCCCAGTGTAACAATTTCCAGTCACTGTGTGACATCTTCCAGTTCCTATGTTACAGACTTGAGGAGGCTGAATGGACTGATCCTGTTGCTGTTTAACAGGATACTGGTGCAGCATGGCCTACTGTTATAGGCTCGACTGGCTGATTGGCCTCCTTCTCTAAATGTATATCAGGCTCCAGGGGCTGAATAGCCTCATCCTGTTTTGGTGTAACAGGGTCGAAGGTCTGAATATCCTCCTGTTGTTCCTGTGTAACAGGCTGGAGAACGGAACGGATTCCTCCACTATCTGTGTAATTCACTTCACTCGTTCACTCCTTCTGCCATTTATGTTCAAATAAGATCATCTTTAATCTTTGTAAACTCCAATGGCTACTGGGTCAACCTGATCATCATTTCATTATAAGCTAGCACCTTCATTGCAGGAATCAGTTGAGGGAACCATCTCTGAGCTGCTTCCAACATAACAACATCCTTTCTTCATTGAAGAGATTAAATCTGTACACACTACTCTAGATATGACCTCACTAAGAGCCTGTACAGCAGCAGCAACACTTTATCGGCCTGCTGGAAGGTTCCCACCTACGTTAGAGCAGTCTCAGCTCTCTGGGGGAATACAGAGCATTGTTGGAAGATCATTGTCCTTCTCTATTCCACCGCATAACGGGAGATCTGGAGTAATTAAAGTTTGAGAAGATCATAAATGATGTGACGAGATGATCTCTACCATCAATCTCCCCAGAGCCCACATCGCTCATATTCCACAGAATCTAGTAAGGTGGAGATTACAAAAAAGCAAGGAGGAGCAAACATTGATGGGAGTTATATATCAAAGTGAAAGCTGCAATACAAATGTTGGGTATGTTATAAAACAGGAAATGAGATATACACATTTGTGGCTACTGCAGTGATAATGTACTGTTTAAGTTATATCTAAACTCTGTTAACCCAATTGAATGCTAATGCTGGAAAAATGGATTTCAAGACCACGTGTGAGATGGTTTACATGAGCATTATGTTAAGCACTGAGCTCGATATCAGGTGATTTAGGAATTGGTGTTGAGTGATCAGAAGAGCTAATTGAAAAATTTGCCGGAAAGGACATTTTGGGAACAGTGACCACAATGCACTGGGTTTCTTTTATGCTGTTTGAGTACACGACAGTTTTTATTTTATTTGAAGTAACTGTTATAAATATGAGTCATGCAAGCCATCAAGGTGTGAAGAGAAAGTCGGGACTACAGATGCTGGAGATCAGAGGCGAAGAGTGTGGTGATGGAAAAGCACAGTCAGGCAGCATACTAAGAACAGATAAATCGATGTTTCGGGCATAAGCCCTTCATCAGGAATGAAGCTTATGGGTCAAGGGGGCTGAGGGATAAATGAGAAGGAGGTGAGGCAGGGGGGAGGTAAGCAGGGATTGCGGTAGGTAGATGAAGGTAGGGTTGAAAGTGATAGGTGATGAAGGGAGACAGAACGCCTCATCTCCTGCATCCATTGAACTCTACATTGGCGAGGCAGAAGGTCAACTTGTGGAACATTTCAGAGAACATCTCTGGAACAGCCTCATTGAAGAATTCCATCGCCTTGTGGCTGAGCACTTTAACTCCTCTTCCCACTCTGCCAACGTCATGAGGGTCCTGGACCTGTTCCATCGCCAAACCGGAGCCACCAGAAGCCTGCAGGAAGAAAGCCTCCTCTTCTGCCTTGGGACCCACCAAACACAGAGGATCATAGTGGATTTCCCCATTTCCCCTAATCCCACCCTATCCCACTCCAACCCTCCAAGTCAGCACCGCCCTTTTGTACATTCCTATGTGTCCACCTTCCTTGCTATCAATCTGGTTCACCCTCCTCTCCGAGTATCACTTTCAACCCCACCTTCACTTACCTATTAGATGAAAGGAAGCAGCTTAGAAAAATGCCAATTTGTAGTAATCCAGTGGATTCAGAGAAATATAGGACCCAGCAAAGGATGACCATGAAACTGAGAAGAAAATCGAAAAGAGAAAAAGCATGCAAACGAAAGAAAAACATAAAAACTGCTACAAAGCATCTATCAAGGTATGAAAAAAAAATAAAAACAAGGTCAAATGTGGAACAGTTGGTGTGCGTTCAGGATAGTTTATTGCAGAGAACAGAGAAATCTCAGGGAAAAGAAACAGTTTATTTGTGTCTATCTTCATTGGAAGAATGTCCCGAAATTCTTCCAGAAATACCAAGTGACCATGGGACTTGTGTATGTAAAGTCTAAGCTTATTCTTATCAATGTTGAGGTCATCTTTGAAAAGGAAGCTGGATTGAGTATTTATAAATCTGACAGACCAGATGTACTTCATACAAGGATTTATGAGGAAGCAGCAATAGACATGTTGTTTGCGTTGCGGATTTTTACTTTATCTTCCGACACATTCGGGAAAGTCATTTAGCCAATCTGTATTAGGCAAAGGTTGCAAATATTATCCAACAGTTTAAGAAAGGATGAAGATGTAGAGGGGTGATCTACAGAGCAGTTATCTTATCATCCGCAGTCGGGTGTCTGTTGGACTCGGTTACAAGGAACATGCGAATACGTATGTAGAAGGTAATAACAGAACTTGGGAGTGTGAGAATATACCGATGAAAGGAAAATCAGAAGTGGCAAACATTTTTTTTGGAATGGTTTGAAGATGATTCTTGTGGACATAGGCAATGAACAACCAATGAATAACGTAGAGTTGAATATTCATGAGATTTTTTAAAAAACTAACACAGTAAACTCATAAGAAATGTTAAAGCGAGAGGTATTAGGAAGAACACATGAAAATTGCAAAGAAAAAAATAGTTTTACATTCAGGTGATTGTAATTGGAATATAGAAGACGTCATGCACCAGTTGTATCGCGTGTTCATGAGAGTATTTTGTATTGTTCGGAGTCCCAATCTAAGAAATAAGATATTGACTACAGAGGAACTGCAAAAGGTATTATTCGGATTCATCCCTAAAACGGCAAGATTTTCTGATGTGGAAACTCACCCTGTGATCTTGAGTTTCGAAGCGTGAGAGGTGGTTGCAGTGAAACTTAGAAACACAGAGGGGACTGAATAACAGGGACATGGAGAAGTACAAGTAGGCGAGATCTGGGAGAATCCCACGATATTCTACACATCAAGTAGAGCAGAATAATCAGCAAACAGTTAGTGTCCATTAGAAACCAAAGGAGCAATCTCTGTGTCAAGCTGGAGAACATAGATGGATTGTTACATGAGACCTTCACATCTATTTTACTTTAGAGACGGAGAAGACAAGTACAGAATTCAAAGAGATGGATGGGGAAACTCTTGAACAGATTGATGTAAAATACGAGAAAGGATTTGAGGCTTTGTTCTGTATAAATTTGGACCTATCTCCATGTCTGAATGAGTTGTATCACAGGCGGCTGTTGGGGTGAATGGAAGAAAGACCCTGACTGAATATTTTAATTAGGATCTGACCATAGGGGAGGTGCCTGAGAACTGGAGAACTGCTAACACGGTTCCACTTCACAGTTCGGGTGGGAGAGATAGACCAAGGAACTATAGACGAACGAGTATTAGGTCACTGTTAAGGAAACTACTGGAGAAAATAGGGAAGGAGAAAATTGAACTCCAACAGAGTCGCAAGGTCTGATCAGGGATAATCATCATGACTTTATCAGAAGGAAGTTACATCTAATGGATTTGATTGAATTAGTTTGAGGAGGTCGGTTCTTTAGCTTTGTAGGAAAGCCTTTGACAAATTTCCAGCTGGGAAACTGAAAAATAATGTAAAATCTCACAATATAAATGATAACTTGACAAGTTACAACGAAAGTTGTCTTAGTGGCAGGAGGTAAAGCGTAGTGAGAGAAGGCTGTTTGTGTGACTGGAGACCAGTGTCCCCTGGTGTACCACAGGGATCAGTGATGTGTCCCTTATTATTTGTGTTATTCATAACAAAAACAAATGTGAATGCGGAGGGGGCTAGGTGGAGAGTCGGGGAGGTGTGATAAGTAAGTGTACATTGACATAAAGATTGAACAGTTGGTTCGCAGTTAGCAGGAAGGCCTTAAGTTACAGGAAGATGCAGATGAAATGGTCAGATGGGCAGATCAATAACAGATAGAATGTAACCCTGATAAATATGAGGTGATGCACATTGGGAGAAGGAACCAAGCAGGGGAGGGCTCAATGAATGGCAGCACACTGGGAAGTTCAGATTGTGCTTCTCCACACATCCCTGAATGTGACTGGACAGGTTAATGCTTAAAAATGTGTTGCTGGAAAAGCTCAGCAGGTCAGGCAGCATCAAAGAAGCAGGAGAATCGATGTTTTGGGCAGATTCCTGAAGAAGGACTTATGCTCGAAACGTCGATTTTCCTGCTCCTTTGATGCTGCCTGACCTGCTGCGCTTTTCCAGCAACACATTTTTTAAGCTCTGATCTCCAGCATCTGCAGTCCTCACTTTCTCTTGGACAGGTTAATGGACTAGTTAAGAATTGGACCTTGAGTGCTGTGTTTCCTAATCAGGGTGGAGATATAAGACCTATACAGGGCTTTAGTTCGGCCAAAATGGAATACCGAATGTAGCTCTGGGAGGCACATCTCAGGAAGGATGTGATTGTAGTGGAGAGAGTGCAGAAGTGATTCACCAGGATGTTCCCTGGGGTGGAGCATATCAGCTATGGAGAGAGGCTGGATAAGCTCGGGTTGTTTACTTTGGAGCAGAGAAAGCTGAGGAGTCAGTGATTCAGAAGGATAAGATTATAAGCGACACGGACAGGGTGGATAGACAGCAGCTGTTCCTTTTAGTCAGTGGGTCAAGAACAAAGGAGCACACTTTTATAGTGAAAAGTTTGAGGTTCAGAGATGATTTAAACATTTTTTCACCTCGAGGTGTGGGCTTCTGGGATTACTTATTGAGAGGGGAATTATCACGAGTAACCTCACAATCGTTAAAAATTACTTGGACAAGCACTTGGAAGTGTCATAACATTGCAAGCTATGGGACTGCTGTAGAAAGTGGGACTAATATAGATCGTGCTGTACTTCTGTTGGCACAGAGTCTTTGCTCCTTTGAGTGTACCATGTGGAAGGTCAATTATTGGAGCATTTTAAGGCAGGAATTGATGGGTTTCTGAAGAGTTATATTCATAAGGGTTATAAGTGTGAACTGTAATAGCTTGTTAAATTATGTCAATGCGAGAAATATGAGAAAACAAGTGTAGTTTCCTTACAGTTTGGAACCAGAGAATGGAGAATGGGGAACAGGGAAATGGCAGAACTATGAAGCCACTACTTCAGTTCTGTCTTCACAAAACTTTCTAACAATATAAGGAAAACCAAGTCTGATGTGGGAAAATGATAGAGTACGTGGAACATAGAACATAGTAAGTAAATGGTTGAGCAGAAATTACTGTGGCTGAAAGTAATGGTCATAGACAACACTAACATAGATTTATGAAATGGGAATTATGTTTGAGAAGCAGACTGGCTGACAAATGAAAGAGCAGCAATGGATGCAAAACATTTTGATTTTTAAGAAAATGTTGGTAAAGCTCCAAGCCCAATTTGTAATATCAAATCTGAGTGGATTGGGGCGAATATATGGACATGTTTCGAGAATGGGACAGCTGGCAGAAAGCAGTGAATAGAAATAAACAGACTCGTCAAGTAACAGCCTGACATTGTCTGTAAGGTATGATTCTGTGAGTATGGCCATGTCCCAGACACCCCATCACCTTCCCCGGATATCTCCTGTCTCATCAGCAGAACGGGTACAGCAGAAGTGGCGGCACAGTGGGATACAGTTGGAAGGGAATTACTCTTGGAGTCCTCAACAGTGACTCCGTATCCCATGAAGTCTCATGGCATTAGTTTGCATTTGGGAAAGGGAACCTCCTGCTGATTACCAAGTACCAGCATCTCTCAACTGATGTATCAGTACTCCTCCATGCTGACCAACACTTGGAGGAAGCACTGAGGGTAGCATTCTGGGTGGGGGATTTCAATGTTCACCACCAACAGTATCTCAGCTACAGCATTATTGATCAAGAGGGCTGGGTCCTAAAGGATATAACAGCTAGAGTGGTTCTGCGGCAGGTGGTGAAGGAACCAACAAGAGGAAAATGTATATTTGACCACAGCCTTACTAATCTGCCAGTTGCAGAAATATCTGCCTATGACAGTATCGGTAAGAGCGGCCACTGCGTAGTCATTTTGGAGACAAAGTCACACCTTCACATTGAGAACAACCTCCACCATTTTGGGTGGTGCTATCACGGTGCTAAATAGGACAGACTTCGAACAGATCTAGCAGCTCTAATCTGGATGTCCATAAGGTGCTGTGGGTCATCAATAGGAGCGGAATTGTACACCCGCACAACCTCATGATCTGACATATCCCCCTCGCAACAATTACCATCAATCCAGAGGATCAGCATTGGGTCAATGGATGTGCACGATGGCAGGACCAGCACCAGGCAAACCTGACAATGAAGTGTCAGCCTGGTGAAGCCACCAAACAGGACTACTTGTGGGCCAAACAGCATAAGCAGTAAGTGATAGACAGAGCTAAGTGATCCCACAAGCAAAGGATCAGATCTAAGCTCTGCAGTCCTTCCACATCTAGTCGAGAAACGTTGGAGACAATTAAACAATTCACTGGAGGAAGCGGTTTCACAAATAAACCCTTCCTCCATGATGGAAGAGCCCAGCAATTCAGTGTATAAGATAAGGCTGATGCATTCGCAACAATCTTCAGTCAGAAGTGCTAAGTGGATGATCCATTTCAGCCTCCTCCAGTGGTCCTCAGCAATTCAGTTACCAGTCATCAATTAATTCGATTCAATCCGTGCGATATCCAGAAACAGTTGGAGATACGGGATACTCCACAGGGTCCATAATCTGACAACATTCTGGCAATAGTACTGAAAACTTGTGCTCCATAACTTGCCACTCCCCCAGCCAAACTGTTTCAATACAGTTACAACAATGGCTTTTCCTGATTATGTGGAAAATTACCCCAAGTATCTCCTGTATATAAAAAGCAGAACAAATCCAATCCGGCCAATTACCACTCCATCAGTCTACTCTCGATCATCAGTAAAGTGGTGGAAGGTCTCAGTGCTTTGAAGCAGCAACCTGCTCAGCAATATCCTGGTCAATGACGCCCAGTTGAAGCTCCCCCAGGGTCACTCAGCTCCTGACCTCATTACCTTGGTTCAAACGTGGACACAGGAGCTGAATTCCAGAGGTGGGGTGAGTGTGACAGCCCTTTAAATCAAGGCGGCCTTCGACCCTGTGTGGTATCAAGGGGCCTTAGCAACATTGGAATCAATGGGTATTGGGGCACTCCCCGCTGGTTAGAATCATACCTGACACGTAGGAAGATGGTCATGGTTGATGAAGGTCAGTCAACTCAGCTCCATGTCTGTAGGAGTCCCTCGAGCAGTGAACAGAAACTTCTTCAGGGCTGCTTCATCAATAACCTTCCCTCCATGTTAAGGTCAGAAGTGGGGATGTTCGCCAGTGACTGTACAATTTTCTCCAACATTTGTGGCTCCTCAGATACTGAAGCAGTCCATGTTCAAACACGACAAGATCTGGACAGTATCCAGGCTGGCAAGTGGCAAGTAATGTTCAGGCCACACGAATGCCAGACCATGACCATCACCAATAAAATACAATCTAACCTGCCCCTTGGCATTCAATGGTGGTACTATCACTGAATCCCCCAGTATCAAAGTCCTGGTGGGTAATCATTGCTCAGAAACTCACTGGTCTCGCCACATGAACACAGTAACTATAAGAGCAAGTCCGAAGCTAGGAATGCTGCGGCGAGTAACTCACATCCTGACTTCCAAAATGTTGTCCAACATCTACAATGCATAAGTCAGAAATGTGATAGAAGACTCCCAATTTGCCTGGATGAGTGCAGCCCCAACAACACTCCAGAAGCTTTATACCATCCAGGACAAAGCAGCCAGTTTGACTGTCCCTTCATTCACAATGCTCCACCATCAACGCGCAGCAGCAGCAGTTCTTTTACTATCCACATGCTGCAATGAAATGATTCACCAAAGATCCTCAGAGACCATCTTTCCAACTCACGACCACTTCTATCTAGAAGGACAAGGGCTACAGATGTATGGAAATGCCATCATCATCAGGTTCCCTCCAAGCCATTTACCATCCTGACTTGGAAATATATCACCACTCCTTCACAGTCGCTGGGTCAGAATCCTGGAATTCCCTCCGTAATGGCATTGGAGGTCAACCACAGCAGGTGGACTGCAGCGTTCAACAAGGCAGCTCACCACCACCTTCTCAAGGGCAACTAGGGACAGGCAATAAATGCTGACCCAGCCAGTGTCACTCCGATTCGCAAAATAAATAAATAGAAATTAACAGAGGAAGGTTGCTGAGGTATCACAGAGATCGGTGCATGGGGCCCAGCTGTTCACAATGTCCTTTAAACATTTGGTTGCTGGAATCAGATACAATACATCTCAGCCTGCTGGCAGAACTAATGGATGTGGGATTGTGAGTGGGTGCGGAGGATGTAAAAAAGCACCAAGAAGACTAAGACAAATGGAGTGATTGGGTAAATACGTGACAGTTGGAGAACAACGTGGATAGAGGTGACGGTGTGCCCTTTGGTGGAAATGATAAACTGGAATCCTGCAATTTGAAAAGGATTGGTTGAAACATGTTGATTTACAAAGGGACATATGTTCCTTTTTGTTGTTTCCTTTTGCATCAACCTCTGAGGTCCCTGCAGCGCAGTGAGTTCTGTAACCAGGAGTCAATACTGGGCATGGCATTGACACGCTGACTAGTGTACACAGACCCACCAAGTGGGGAGCTATAACACGGAAAAGGATCTGCATATCCTTGTTCATATGTCGCTGAAAGCAATATTGCATAAACAGAAAGCAATAAAGAAGATAAATGGTGTGTTGACCTTCATTTCAGGGGGATGTGAGTCAAGGAGAAAGGGTGTCTTACTGCAGCTGTACAGGCCTTTGGAGACATCCCATCTCGAACATTGCGCAGTATTGTGTGCAGGCTTGGTCTCCTTACCTAATAAAGGACAAACCTGACATTGATGGAGAGCAGTGAAGGATGACCAGACTGATCTCTGGGATGACAGGCTTGTTGTGGGAGCAGAGTTTGGGGTGACTGGGCCAATATTCCATGGGGTTTAGGAAAATGAGTGAACATCTCAGTGAGATATAAAAACTCTGACAGGGTGATACGGATTAAAAGCAGGGATGATATTCCCCTGTCTGGGATGACTAAAACAAGAAACCACAGTATTAGGTAAGGCAGGTCACTCTGCAATGAGATGTGAATAAATGTCTGCACTCACTGACTGGTGAACATGGGGAATTGGCTCGCACCTGGAAACCAAGACACTGATTATAAATAAGGATTTAGAGACAGTAAAGGGATGATGGGAGAGCAGGAGTACGGTGTGGAAATGAAGGGCCAACCATCATTACATGGAATTGGTTAGCAAACTCGATGGACCAAACGTACTATTGCATTTCCTATTTTATAGTTTCCCAAGGTTACTCACATTAACGGATATGTATATCGTGTGGGGTAAGTGCATTGAGGAGATTTTTTCCATGAACTAGAATGGGGAGTCTCAATCTGCTGTATGAACTACTCCTTTCCCGTTGTTTCTGTTCAGTCTGTGGGAAAGCTCGGTAAATGTTGTCACAAGCTCTCAGATGTTAAGAAGGAGGTCTTTGCAGGGTCGACAGGACTGTGTTCTCATTCCCTTTTCCGACACTGATGCTGAGGACGGATGTTCTGTCCGGTTTCATCATTTCAGACCTCGGAGCAGTTTGATACAAATGAGTGCCCTTGCTTGGCAGTTTCAGAGACCATTGAAATGTTTATCACATGTCAGGGTTTTTGGTGTCAGTTTTAGGCCAGCCCAGGAAATTATGGGAGATACACTTCCTAAAAGTACATTGAAGCAGGAAGTTCTGTTTACAATCGATATTGGCTTCAAGATCACTGTTACTGACACCAGATTTTACATCTCGATATTTTATTAATTGTCTTTAACTTCCACCGACTGCCAGAGCATTAGCCTGGTCTGCATTATTAATTCAGTGACATTTCCACAACAATACCATCTCCACATGGTGACCTGTCGGAAATCACACTGAGCTGGTTATTTCTGTGCTGCTTGACAGCTCTGTCAAAAAGAACTCCCACCAATTTGACTGTCGTGATGGGACTGAGGGGGTGGTAAATGATCAGATTGTAATTATTCCCGTTTTAGGGGACAGGACTTAGTTGAGTAATTTTCCACATTGCCAGGGAGATGTCAGAGTTGGAGTTGGAATTAAACAGCTTCCCCAGCGACACGGATTGTTGTGCAACACAAGTCTTCAGTCCTATTGCAGGAATGGTGTCCGGGCCCATTGCCTGTGTCATATCTCCTGTGTTCAGCTGTTTCTTCATGTCACGTGCAGTGAATCAAATTAGTTGAAGACTGGCATCTGTGATTCTGTGGGCATCATGGCGAGGGTGATGATTATCATCGACTCAACACTTCTGGCAGAAAATGGTGCAGATAAAACATCCTTCTCTTTTACACTGATGTGTATGTCTGTTCCATTATTTAGGATGGGGATGTTTGTGTAGCCCTCTCCTCCAGCTATTTATTTAATCGTCCATCACCATTTATAACTGAATGTGGCAGGACTGCAGGGCTTCGATCAGATCTGTTGGTCAAGTCTGGTAGCTTTAATGAGTTAGCATCAGGTTAAAGTTCATGTGATTCTGACTCTGACATGTTCACCCACACTCGTCACTGAGCCATAGATGCTGTTGATGGTAATGACAGACTGAAGTGTTATCCTGGCAAAAGGTTACAGGTTGCGGTTGAATGCAGGTGTGTTTCTCCTGCTGCTGTGGTCTAACGCACTACATGAATACGCAGTTTCCAGCTGCAATATCTGCAATGCAATTCTTCTGTCTGTTCCCCAATTCTCACTGAGACACATTCACCCGTCAGCCCTGCACTCAGTGAACTAGCCTGGTTTCTGATGTGAAAATACTTCAATTTTCAAACTCTCATTCTGCTGAGGGTCTGTCTCCTCGGGTCATGCTTCCAATCTGACACATTCCGCAAAAACATTTAACTGATCTTAATTCAAATGTTTAATTCACCTGAATCTTTTTTCCTTGGGTAATGCCATCTTCTGTGTTTAAAGTGATTGTTTTTCCTCTGTTTCTTTCCCTGACCATGATTAAGAGCTCTGTGGTGTAAGTGATGCCAGCCTTATGTAGTTTCAGGGCCAATGAATTCTCTGGATTCCCAATCATCTTCACCACATTGTATATTTTCTCCTTTGGTTTGATGCCTTATCACTCATGGCTGCCTTGTTCTCCCATGAGTATGTTTCAAATTCTTGGGGTTGCATTTCTGGTATCATCTTCCGAATTATCCCCAGAATCTCCTCCCACTGCTGCTCCATGGTCTTTCTTGCTCAGCTCCCCTTCCAATTAACTCTGGCCAGCTACGCCCGCATGTCTTTGCAGTTACATTGCCTAATTATAACCACATTACATCTTGAAGAGATGAAAACTGAAAGAAGGAATTTTGAGAGATGGGACGCAAAGAATAATTGGTGGGATTCTTAACCAGATACAAAGGGAGAACTAGAGACAGGATATAGATATGGAGATGTGGAAAATGAGAAAACTACATACTCGAAAGAAGTAGATGAACATCCCCTAATAGTTTGGCAATGACTGTGTGCTGTGGTCCTTTGCACAGTGCATGTACAACAGAGTAATATGTTCAAATGCTGAGTCTGATGCCAGAATATTTATCTCCAATAATGTGACTGATACGAGCTTTGGAAAGAACACAGCAGGCCAATATATTGAAGACCCGGTAGGAAGGGGCTTAACTGGAATAAGTTGGGGCACCAGAATCAAGAATTTGGAGCACACATCCTGGTAAGAATGAGAGATTAGAGTTGGGAATCCCAGAAAAGGAGGGAACATTGAGTGGATCAAATCATGTTTTAATATTGTATCAATTTTATACATCATATGCGACTTATCTGCACACACACTGTGATTAAACAGTGTATATAAAATCTTTTTTCCACCATTGAAACTGTCCTGTTGTCGTCTTACGAGGATACATGAGCACCAACTAACCACCAACAGACATGACGCACTATCACTATGTTCCATACATACAGACAAAGAAGGGCACCCCTTTGACTGGGACAAAGCACACACACATACTAAGACACGCAAGGCCCTTCTTAGAGGAGTGGTATTCTAACCAGAAGTCCATCAATAAACTCATCAATTTAGATTCTGTCTACATTCTCTTGTTAAAATAACCCGAAATGACATCACGCACATTAAGAAACAAAGGCCTATAAATAGAGAGGCGGGACATACCACCAGCACTTCAGCAGATACTCTCACTGCTGATGTCACCCAGTCATGGTGATGAAACTTCTGAAAACATACCTTCAGGCTCAGTGAACTAACTTATATACATATAAATTGTTATTTTTTGTTTATTAGTGGAATTTAGGAGTTCTCCATCGCTCACGTTTTGACAGATTATGATGTGAGATGAGCTTTTCTTGGTATGTGGTTTAAATTAACAGAGGGGTTCGACATTGATGTTATACAGTTTGGGACCTTGCCGTATGAAACTTGGACTGACTTGAACAGATTGGAGATACAACAGGTCCCAGCAAATTCCAACTCATTGCAATTAGTGACTTTGAGCTTCAAATGAAACCAGTGGGAAAATTCGTTTAATTTTGTTACTTGTGGTTGTTGAAATGAAAAGTGAGAAAAATGACTTTTAACATTACTAGAGTGGTTCCCAAATTTTCCAAGCAAATTTAGAAAGACAGATGGAGAACATTTTTTAGAATTAGACAATAGGTTGGAATTGGGTTTAACCAGGGAGAAAAGGGAAGCTGAAATTGTAATGGAGTTGGTCAAGCACTTTGATGTATCAGAGAAATAGGCAACTGCCGTAGAGTTATAAAAACTTAAATTGCAAATGGGGCAACTGGAGTTAGAAGATAACTAAAGGGACGGGAACAGAGAGAGACGAAAGAGAAAGAGAAGAGAAAGAACGAGAGAGGGGATTTGAAATTCAGAAGTTGGGAATTAGGTAAGAAAGTTAAATTAACAGGATGGAGATGAAGGGAGAACGTAGGGATATATACAACTAGGTTAGTAACTTGTCATATTTCGGTGAGAAAAATGTCAAAACGTTTTTTATTTCATTTGAAAAAAATGACTCGGCAGATGACGTGTCCAGTGAACTTGTGGGTAATGCTAGTTCAGACTAAGCTGATGGGCACAGCTAGTGAGGTATGTGCAGCGCTGTCAGACGATGGATGAAGACATTATCAAGATGTCAAATTGGCTATTTTGATTCGTTATGAATTGGTACTAGAAGCATATAGACAGAAGTTCAGAAAAATAGAGACGGAACCAGGTCAGACTTATATTGAGTTTGAAAGAATTAACCACAGTCATTTTGATAGGTAGGTAATGGCCTTAAAAATTGATAAGACATGTGAGGCTTGAAGGAAGATTAATCTGCTGGAGAAGTTAAAAGACTCACTTACAGAGATAGTAAGAATTCATGTGAATGAATAGAAAGTTCAAGGAGTGAGAAGTGCGGCAGAAATGGCAGGTAAATATGCATTGTGGCATGTGATGAAATTTAGCTTCTGGCAAGAATTTCATCCTGTGAGGGACAGAAATTGGGAGAAGGGAAGATCACACATTACAAAGCGAACAGTAGCTCACAGTAGTTTACCACATGTGAAGAAAGAAGCCCAAGGGGGTTGAAAGGTGATGAAAGGCCTCAAGTGCTCTCACTATAAGGGAGTGGAATGCATAGAATTACAGTACTGTTGGTTTAAGAGGGGCACAGGGAAAAAGTTGTTTTCACTTCAGTAAGCTGGGACACACCATGCTGGACGTTAAAGAAGACACTTTGGGGAAAATTGCGGTAGAAGAGGTTAAGCCCAGTGGCATTAGTGAAACTGGTAAAGGAAACCCCAAGTGCAGCCGAGGAGCTATAGGAAAATGCACAGCCTAGGCAGGGGCTGGGAATGGAGGCAGAGTTTGACCTCTGTAAAGAATTCTCCTCTGTGGATAAAGTTTACTCAGAAAGAACAGGGGGAGAAGGAGAAGAAATGATAATTTTGTGAGATACGAGTTCTGCTCACTCTCTCTTAGTTGAGAAGTGAGGCCCCGGAAAAGCACAATAGATCAGGCAGCATCCAAACAGCAGGATAATCGAATATCAGGTAGAAACCCATCGTCCGGAACGTGATGGGGGTACAAGGGGGCTGGAAGATAAATACGAGAGTAGTAGCTGGGCTGGTGGGAGGGTCACTGCGAAGGCAATAAGAAGATGTAGGTAGGAGTGATAGTGATATGTCGGAGGGGAGGGTGGAATCGATAGGTGGAAAGGAAGATGGACAGTTAGGGCAGTCCAAGAGGGCAGTGTGAGGTTGAACGGTTGGATCTGGGTGGGTTGGTGGAGGGGAGATTTGGAATTTGGTGAAGTCAACGTTGATGCTGTGCAGTTTGAGGGTTCCAGCTGTCCTACCACCGATAGGTGTCCTATCACCCCCCTCTCCGACCTATCACTATCACACCCACATGCATCTACTAATTGCCTTCCAAGCTCCCTACCACCCAGCTCCACCCCCACCCACTCATTTATTTCTCAATCTCCTTCCCCCTCCCTTACGCCAACTTTCCTAATGAAGGATTTATGCCTGAAACGTCAACGCTCCTGCCCCTCGGATGCTGCCGACATGATGGGCTTTTCCAGCCCCACACTTTTCAACTCTGATCTCCAGCATCTGCAGCCCTCACTTTCTCTCACCCTCTAATACTAAGAGTTGAAATGTTTTTCTCTCTCTTTCTGGCATTATAATCAAGAACGTGATAACTTGTGGAATGGGGACAGAAATTAAGCATTCCCTTGTGTAGCATCAGGATGGAATGCCAAATCAAGTTTGGGGAAGTAACAGTGACAGTGAGTAACAGAGTGTCAGATCTAGGAATACAGCTTGTTCTTGGGAACGATTAAGCAGGAGGCAAGGTGGGAGAGACACCCCTTGTGGTGGAGAAGCCAACGGAAGATGAGGGAATTTGTTGAGTTAAAAGAAAATTACCCAGGATATTTTCCAGACTGTGTAGTAACAAGGTCCCACTGTCAAATGTTACAGCAGGAAGAAGAAATGAACGAAAAATACAAATGAGTTGATGCTCAGTGAACTGACACCCTGTTTGATGTAACGGTGCAGGAAAAACCTGAACAGGCAGACGATCAGGTAGAGGCGTTTAGTCCAGAAAGTCTAATGGACTTACAACAGATATATACACACACATTCATACACACATACACACGCACACACACAGAAAAGGAATCAGAGTATATTGTTGAACGTTATTAACTTAAACATAGAATCATAAAATTGTTGTGGTTCTGTTAGCCGAGCTGGGAGTTTTTCTTGGAAATGTTTCGTCCCCTTTCTAGGTGACATATTCAGTGCTTGGGAGCCTCCTGTGAAGCGCTTCTGTGCTGATTCCTCCGGCATTTATACTGATTTGAATCTGCCGCTTCCGGTTGTCAGCAGCTGTCCGCTGCAGTGGCCGGTATATAGGGTCTAGGTCGATGTGTCTATTAATCGAATTCGTGGATGAGTGCCATGCTTCTAGGAATTCCTTGGATGTTCTCTGTTTGGCCTGTCCTATAATAGTGGTGTCCCAATCGAATTCATGTTGTTTGTCATCTGAGTGTACGGCTATTAGGGATAACTGGTCGTGTCGTTTCGTGGCCAGTTGGTGTTCATGGATGCGGGTTGTTAGCTGTCTTCCTGTTTGTCCTATGTATTGTTTTGTGCAGTCCTTGCATGGGATTTTGTAAACTATGTTGGTTTTGCTCCTGCTGGGTATCGGGTCCTTTGTCCTGGTGAGTTGTTGTCTGAGAGTGTTGTCACTCTCAGACAACAACTCACCAGGACAAAGGACCCGATACCCAGCAGGAGCAAAACCAACATAGTTTACAAAATCCCACGCAAGGACTGCACAAAACATTACATAGGACAATCAGGAAGACAGCTAACAACCCGCATCCATGAACACCAACTGGCCACGAAACGACACGACCAGTAGCTGTACACTCAGATGACAAACAATATGAATTCGATTGGGGCAACACCACTATTATAGGACAGGCCAAACAGAGAACAGCCAGGGAATTCCTAGAAGCATGGCACTCATCTACGAATTCGATTAACAGACACATCGACCTAAACCCTATATACCGGCCACTGCAGCGGAGAGCAACTGACAACCGGAAGCGGCAGAGACAAGCCACTATAAATGCCGAAGGAAACATGACAGTAGCGCTTCACAGGAGGCTCTCAAGCACTAAAGATGTCACCTAGAAAGGGGACGAAACGTTTCCAAGAAAAACTCCCAGCTCGGCAAACAGAACCACAACAACGAGCACACGAGCTACAAACCTTCTCACAAACTTTGAAATCGTAAAATTAAAATGGAGACCCCGATAGGTTACTGCAGAAGGGAAATGGGCCGAAGTGCACCAGATTGTGTTAGCAGTAATGTACAGTGTTATGGGTCGCACATAAACTCTCTGCTGGCGGTCACCTAGGTGTACAGAAGACTCAGGCTAAGGTACAGAAGCATGTCTAATGGCCTGGAATGCACAAGGACGCCGTTTATTTTTGTTGCACGTGACATACATACCAAATAGAACATAGAACATAAAAAAATACAGCGCAGTACAGGCCCTTCGGCCCTCGATGTTGCGCTGAACAAAGTCTACCTAACCTACACTAGCCCAATAACCTCCATATGCTTATCCAATGCCCGCTTAAATGACCATAAAGAGGGAGAGTTCACCACTGCTACTGGCAGGGCATTCCATGAACTCACAACCCGCTGAGTAAAGAATCTACCCCTAACATCTGTCCTATACCTACCACCCCTTAATTTAAAGCTGTGTCCCCTAGTAACAGCTGACTCCATTAGCGGAAAAAGGTTCTCAGTGTCTACCCTATCTAAACCCCTAATCATCTTGTACACCTCGATCAAATCTCCCCTAAACCTTCTTTTCTCCAATGAGAACAGCCCCAAGTGCCTCAGCCTTTCCTCATACGATCTTCCTACCATGCCAGGCAACATCCTGGTAAACCTCCTCTGCACTCGTTCCAATGCCTCCACATCCTTCCTATAGTATGGCGATCAAAACTGCACACAATACTCCAGATGAGGCCGCACCAGAGTCATATACAAATGCAACATGACCTCAGGACTCTGGAACTCACTTCCTCTACCAATAAAGCCCAGTACACCATATGCCTTCTTCACAGCACTATTTACCTGGGTGGCAACTTTCAGAGATCTGTGTACATGGACACCAAGATCCCTCTGCTCATCCACACTAGCAAGTAGCCTACCATTAGCCCAGTAATCCATCTTCTTGTTACTCCTACAAAAGTGAATGACTTCACACTTAGCTACATTGAACTCCATTTGCCACCTTTCTGCCCAGCTCTGCAACTTATCTATATCCCGCTGTAACCTGCCACATCCTTCTTCGCTATCCACAACTCCACCGACTTTCGTGTCATCCGCAAACTTACTCACCCAGCTTTCAAGCCCCTCCTCTAGATCATTTATAAAGATGACAAACAGCAGTGGTCCCAAAATAGATCCTTGTGGAACACCGCTAGTAACTGCACTCCAAGATGAACCTATTCCATCAACTACTTCCCTCTGTCTCCTGCCAGCCAGCCAATTCCTAATCGAAACCTCTAATGCACCCTCAATGCGATACCTCCGTAGTTTTTGCATTAGCCTCCCATGGGGTACCTTATCGAACGCCTTGCTAAAATCCATATACACCACATCTGCTGCTTTACCCTCGTCCACCTCCTTAGTCACCTTCTCAAAGAACTCAATAAGGTTTGTGAGGCACGACCTGCCCTTCACAAAACCATGCTGACTATCCTTGATCACATGGTAGGTAAGTCACAGGCAGTAATAAAACCAGCACCTTTGTTGCCAATTCTTGCATTCGAAAAACCCTTCATGTGGGTTATGATTAATTGTGTAGCTCCCCTTTCTAAAGTAAAAGTGGAAACCAATATTTGCTGACCTTAATAGATGCGTCTGCCAGATTTCCAGAGGCAATTCCATTATTGGAGTGTTAAGGCAAAAATGAAGGTGGAGGGATTGGTAGCTTTCTTTACTCGCTGTGGACTGCCCAGAGAGATTTAGTCAGAACAAGGGTCTCATTTTACTGCTCAGCTGTTTTAGAAAGTCATGGATATGTTGGGCATACAGCACTTCAAATCAAGTGCGTCCCATCCTAAATCTCAAGGAGCCTTGGAAAGTTAGCATCAAACACTGAGGATCACGTATACAGCGTACTGTCAGGATTACCCGCATGGTTGGGATAAAGGTGCCCCATTAAATTGTTTGCCATTAGAGATGCCCCAAATAAATCTATTCACTTTACTTCCTTTGATTTAATATTCGTACATGTAGTGAGAGGTCCTTAGAAATTAATTAAATATAAATTGACAGGACCAAAGTCGGAGATCTCACACTTGGATTATGTATCAGAGGTGAGGGAGAGATTGAATGGAGTAGGTGAGTCAGCTGAACAGCACCTGAAGAGGGCACAGTATAGAGTGATGCACGTGGCAGATAAAAACTCTGAAACTTTGACGATTTCCCATGGGGATAACGTATTGGTATCGCTACCAGTGGTAAGAAATCCATTCAAAGCCAGGTTAAGTGGCCCCTTTCAAATTAAAAAAAGTGTGAAGTCAGTTAAACTACCTGGTAAAGGTACCGGAGATGACAAAAAAAAACTTTATCGAGTATTTCATATGGATGAATAATGCACCAGCCACATTTTACACTCACGAATAGAGCGGTGGCCATATGAACAAATTGTGCAGTTTATCTGTATGATGTAGTGATCTTCAGCAAGTGATTGAAAGCTCACATGTTACAGTTGACAGAGCATGTTGAACAAGAAGCAAACTTGGTAACTTTAAGAAAACAGAATTCGCGAAGGCAGAGGTGACTTTCTTGGGACATTACATTGACATGGAAGGTTGACCCCATGGAACACAAAAACGAAGGACTTTGAGGAATTTCCACGACCATCCTCGAAGAAAGAGATGCTTCGATTTTTGGAACTGAGTGGATTCTATCGGAAGTTTGTTCAAAACTTCAGCAGAGTCTTGGCAACACTGATGGATTTACTGAAGAAGAACACAGAATTGTGGTGGACAGAACAATGCCAGGAGGTATTTGAGAATTTTAAAGCAGGTTTAATCACTACACCAGTTTTCGCTGCACCAAATATTCTGAAACCCTTTGAAGATTGTGTTTGATGTTCGGGATATCGGGGTCAGAGATGGATTGATGCAGAAAGAGGATGATGGAATTGAATGGCTGATTGGCTACTTGGCGAAAAAACTCAATATCCAACAGAAAAAAATAGAAAATCTCCATTATTGAACAAGAATGATTAAGTTCCACACTGGCCTGACAATATTTTAATATGTATATGACAATCAAATTGTCGGAGATGGCTGTGGACAACGACAAATCTCTCGCATTGTTTGGAATATTTAAAGACCAGAATATAAGACTATTTCATTGAAGTCTTACCTCACCAACTTTAAACTTACAAAATGTACATGCTGTGGCTCCTACAATGTGATAGCAGACGTGTTTTCGCCGATTTAAAGGAAAAAGTGGAGATAAGTTTTGACTTATTCCAGTGTTGTATTGGTGTGCAGAATTAATATGAATGATATAACTGAGATTAATACTTCTGTATTTCATAAAATTGGGATTAAGAATTAGAGGAAAACAAACGTAGCCATCTTTTCATTCTGCTAGTTCATTTTATTTTCTGGAGCGAGGAGATGTTATGAAGACAACAACATATATGGACACTTCAAAACAGACGGGTTTTGCTGAATAGAAATTAAAGCCACAGATACCAGCTGAAGGTCACACTGTTCCACGTGTCACCATGACCTGAGAAATGGATTCCTGAGTTTTGGTTGCTGTTTTGACAGCCATTCAAATGTAACCAAAGTGTTTAAATAACACTCAGGATACCAGATGCCAACAGAATGTGAATATTATTGTTTGGACACCTGGACAGCAATGAAATTATTAGAATTATTATATCATGGGGAGTATATAAACCCAGCATTTTGAACACTGGAGGGAGAGCTACTGCCATCCAACATTGGAGCAACTGCTGTAGAGCAGGAGTGCTAACTGGCCATCTCAAACACTCTCTATCAAAGACACATGTTCATGCAAACCTATTTGCAACACAAAAATGACCCAGGGAGATCAGCAGCTGAAAGAGTGAACACAGCGAGGAAGATAGAGAATGTGTGGTCTTGAGATTGTAATGTTTAATATGTGGGTTGTTGGAACAGCATATTTTTTACAGAGTTGGAGTCAGATAGTAAGTACCTAAGAAAAGAGGGGCTTGTATTTGTGAATAGCTGTTGTTTAGTGTTCACTAATAAAGTTAAGAAATAAACTTGTTAATCTTTGTTTAAATAGTGGAATGTAGGAGATCTGTGTTACTCATATTTTAACAGATTACAAGGTGAGGCGAACTTTTCTGGGTGTTTGGTTTTAATTAACAGAAGGGTTCGACTCCACCTTGTAAATATCCATCCACGCTAACCCCATTTCCCTGCAGTTGGCCCCTATCCACCTAATCCTTTCCTATCCACATATTTATCCAAAGGCTTTTGAAATGTTGTTAATGTACCCACTCAGCCACATCTGCTGGCAGCTCATCCACGTACCAGCCTCTGAGTAAAGAAGTGGCCTCTCAGGTTCCCTTTTATTCCTTCTCCTTTAACCTTAAACTGATCCTCTCGCGTCCTCGATTCTCTACACCTTGGAAAAAACTGAGACCATTAACCCTATCCATGACCCTCGTGATTTTATACAGCTCTATAAAGACTCCCTCAGTCTCCTACACGCTATATGAAATGTCCTAGCTTGTCCAACCTCTACCTATAACTCAGATCATTGGGTCCTGGCAACATCTTTGTAAATTTCTTCTGCACTCTTTCTAAGTTAACAACATCCTCCCTATAACAATGTGACAAAACTGAACACAATACTCCAAGTGCGGCCTTACCAAAGCCCTGTGTAACTGCAGCATAAATTCCCATCTTCTATACTCAATATCCTGCCTGATGATGGTCAGTGTGCCAAATGCCTTCTTCACTGCCCTGTCTACCTGTGACTCCACTCTCAGGGAACCGTGCACCTGAGCACGAAGGTCTCTCTGCCCACTGCACCCCTTAAATCTCTTCCATTCACCATGAAACTCCTACCTTGATTTGAATTTCCAAAATGCAAGACCTCACGCTTCTATATTAAATTCCATTTCTCGGCCCATTTAAGGTCCTGCTGCAATTTCTGATAATATCCCTCACTGATCATGCTCCCACTTACTTTAGTGTCATCTGCAAACTTATTAATCATACCTTGTACATTCTCAACCAATTCATAGATACCAAACAGCAATGGACCAAGCCTCCAGTCTGACAAACATCCTTCCACTAAACCCTCTGCTTCCGACCACAAAGCCAACTGTGTATCCAATTGGACAGTTCCCATGCATTCTGCGTGTTGTAACCTTCCTGAGCAGCCTGCTATGTGGAAACTTATCAAACTTCATAAAACGTCCTGGTAACTTCATCAAAGGACTCTAAGAAATTTGGGAAGCATGATCTCCCAATCACAAGTCTATGCTGACTGCTCTGAATCAAACCCTGTGTAAGTAATGGGTGCAGTCAATGGCATGCTGTCCTTCATTGTAAGATGATTCCAGTACATAAGTAAAGCGATCTGCCGGCTGTTGTAGAGCCATGCTGAGAGAGCATTAGGGTCACTCTGTATGGATTTGATCTCCTTTGTAAGGAATGATTCCCATACCACAGACACGGATGATGGTAACATGAGGATAGAGTGAAGAAGCTGAGTGTTTAACCTGTAGAACTGTGAGAGACGAAGAAATGGTGACGCTGAAACACGAGGAGTGGCAGCGGTCTCTTATTTCCAAAACAGACATTGACAGGGAGAGAATTTCCATACTTTACCCAGGAGTTATTGGTTTGATTTATTGTCACGTGTACCTCATAAACAGGGAAACACTTTATTTATGAGCAGTGGAGACAGATCATAGTAAGCATGGCCAGACAGATCACAGGTTGGAAATAGACTTGGACAGAGTAAGGCATACAGGTTACACTGAACAGGACATGCACTAGACAACATCAACCTGAACAAGATCAGCATTATTTGAACTTAGAGAATCCATCCATCAGTCTAACGTGACTTTCCCAATAGTTTATACGCCTAACTTAACTCTCCCCACGTTATTGTGCAGTCGGCGTGTGAATCTGTACTGAACGTCAGGTTACTCACAATCCCCAACAGCAGCCACAATACCTTCCATCTGAAACTGGTATACATTCCCACCAGCTTCCGCCCTACATAGAGAACACCAGGCTGGCTTCTCGGAGATGGAAGGTGCCTTCTTGAGACTTCACACAAGACATATGGCTTCCCTCCTCACCACTAGAATACCACGTTAATGTCCCACGTGAGTATCATGACAGACAGAGCTACGAGGAACAATGTGGAGCAGTCTGTCTGTGCAGCCTCTGCTCCACTTGGTCATCATGTTAGAGCATCAGTTAGGAGACAGCGAGGGCTGTTGATGCTGAAGATCAGAGTAGACAGTGGTTTGCTGGATAAGAACAACAGGAGAATCGACGTTTCGAGCATAAGCCATTCATCAGGAATCAGGATCAATTACATCATTCGGCCCATTTAAGGTCCTGCTGCAATTTCTGATAATATTCCTCACTGATCATGCTCCCACATACTCAAATGGATATGGTCAGCTCTCACAGATTAGGATTTCTGGGTTTTGGTTTCTCAGTAACATCAGAAATTATTGGGGTCTCCACCAAGTTGAAAGCTTTAGTGAATGTCACCTGGCAGCTACTCTCTATGGATTTTCTCTTGGTGCTGTTTTTAAATCCTGAATTGTAGAAATATTTGTGTCATTCAGTATCTGAATATTCCTTTTTTCCTAGGGCTGTGTTCATGTGGTTTTCCAGTATTGGAACAGTTCATTAGTTTTGGTTCAGAGATCTATTATTCTGTTAACTTGTCCAATATAATTACGTTATTCTAAAGTCCTCTTTCTTTGGTTTATTTAATCCATCGTGTTAAAGTAAATGGTGTTATGCTTCACACCAAGTTGTTTGACCAGTCACATTGCATCTGGAACAGACACTTTACATTTTCTTTAAGTAAGAAAGCATTAGAGTCTCGGCTACTGCTTTCAAATATTGTCGAGGGGCTCTGGTGTGGCCCATCACACTAGAATCCTTCTCTTCCTGAGTAATATATTGGAGGCATTGAATGGGCTGTCCCTGTCCTTCTCCAATAGTGTCAATGGGCTGAACGACTTCCTCATATTCCTGTGAAGCCAGTGTGAGGTGCAGAATGATCTCTTATTTTACTGTGGCAATGTGCAGTGTTAGACAGTCCTTTATATGAATGTTACAGACTCTTTAAAAGCACAAGCCTCAATGGAGTCCATGTCTTGCTGCACGTGGACACAGTCCAGTTCAGGAGCTGACGGCGGCGACAAATTATTTTGAACATTGTGGAATCCTCAGTGACCATCCCCACTTCTGATCTTATGGTGGGGAGGGTGAGAGTGGGGAGACGTTGATGAAGCAGCTGAAGATGTTTGTGAAGAGGAAGCTACCCTGAGGATCTCCCACAGAGGTGACCCAGGACTGAGATGATGAACATCTTCCTTTGTGACTCCAAACACTGGAGAGTTTACTCTGATTCCCATTAAGTTCAGTTTTGTTAAGCTCCTTGATGTCAACAGAAGGCAACAGAAACCTTGATATCAGGGCCAGTCATTTTTACCTGACCCCTTGTGTCAACCTCTTTTGTTCATACCAATAGGCCATGGTATAGGAGCAGCAAGGGTTTTCTTCAAACAGGTGGAATTGAATGTCAGGATTTCTCTTCTCAAGAGTGTTCAGGACCCAGATGACTGAAAGTATTTGAAGAGGAGGTAGATGGATATTGACCTGTCAGAGACGATGAAGAATTGGGTATGAAAGAGGATTTGAGACCAAGAGCAGATCAGCCATGATCTTAGTGAAGGGCAAGGCAGGTTTGAGGAGTGAACGACCTGCCCCTGTTTCTGATGTTCTCACATTCTGTTATTGGAAAGTTAGTGGGTGTTATTTTCATGGATGTTCTGTTTTTGAATGTTGCCGTCAGGGAGACCAGAGGATTTTGTGAGCCATCGCTGTGTGAGGTATGGGGGCTGTATTCATAGTGAATTTGGGTCTACAACATGACCAACAAATGGAGCACAAGTTTCAGAGAGGGGAAGCTCCGTAAAGAGAGATGAGGGGCCTCTTTCATACCCAGCCTGGGTTTTACAATTACATTTCTCAAATCACCTCAAAGCGTGTGGGACAGTCTTGAAGGGCCGAATGATCTCCTCTGTTTCTGTGCACCAGGTTATAGAAGTAAGTAGCCTCTAAATGCTCCTGCCTAACAGGTTCAATGGGCTGAATGGAACACAGGACCATGGGATTGAAGGACAGGAATGAGTCATAAGATACGTTGAACTTTCTCCACCAGGCACTAAGATTGTGGCTGATCAGGTTGTGGTCTCAGCCCCACTTTCCTGTCAGCGTCCCATTATCCATGACTCAGTTCTCTGTCAAATATTTCACTAACACAACTTTCAATCAATGTGAACATAGAGGCACGATAAACTTCCAGTGAAGATGCAACATGCCACCACAACTCCTATATTCAATGCTCTGACTGATTAAGGCAAATGTGTCAAATGTGTTCTGTACCGCACTGTCTGCATTCGAGTCCACTTTCAAGGAACAATGCACCTGCAGCCCTATGTTCCTTTGTTTCACAACACTCACCAGGTCCTTACCATTATAATTTCTGCCCTGATTTGCCTTCCCAAAATGCAAAACCTCGTATTTATCGAAATTAAACTTCATCTGTCAGTCCTTGACCCTTTGTCCCATCTATTTGTGGTCTCGCTGTACTCTGAGATAATCTACGACACCACCTTTCTGATGTCGTCTGTAAACTTACTAACTATGGCTCCAATATCCACATCTAAATCCTTTACATAAATGATGAAATGCAGTGAACTCAGTCCTGATTCTTACAGCACACTGCTGCTCACAAGCCTCCAGTCTGAAAAATACCCCTCTTCCTTCAAGCCAATTGTAACTAGCTTCTTCTGTATCCCATGTAACCTAACCTTACTAATCTGTCTACCAATCGGAATGTTATGAACACCTTACTAAGGTCCAAATGGGCAATGTATTCCAAACTGGCTTCATCAATCTTCTTTGTCACGTCTTCATAAAACTCAACCAAAATAATGAGACATGATTTCCCATGCAGAAAGCCACGTGGTCTACCCCGATCAGCCCTTACCTTCCCAAATGTATGTAAATGCTATCCCTCAGAATCCCCTCCAACAACTCACCCACGACCGACATCAGGCTCACCGGTCTATAGTTTCCCACCTTTTTGGATCTCTGTTTCCTTTTCTAGTCCCACCCCTCCACTGCTCATAACGAATGTTAAATGTAACCAGGTCGGTGATATGGCCGATGATATCGATCTCAGACTGGGTCAGGGTCAGTTTTAGGAACAAGTCAGGCTAGTTTATTTAATCTGCTAAAACAACACGTTTATGATCCAGAGCAATGTTACTCAAACTATCATGGGAAGATGATTGGCAAACTGTTTGGATATTGCAAATGAAGAATCGACATTTCTCTTTCTAAAAACACACACACACGAAACCCAATCTCTGCAATTTCACGTTGAAAGAACCTGCCCAAATATTAGTGTAACTAATGACAAAAGGAAAAATTGCGAGATTATCCAAAATGTTATTCTAATTCTGAAGATATTGTACTCACACAGCTGCTAGCAATGGGATTTCATCCTGGGAGAGTTGGATTTGGCTGAATTCCCTTTGCATTCAGCTGACTGGAAGTTCCAGGTAAGCACAGTGGCTCAGTAGTTCGCACTGTTGCCTCACAGCTTCAAGTATATAAGTTCAATTCCAGCCTCAGGCAACTATCTGTGTGGAGTTTGCATCTTCTCCCCTTGCCTGCGTGAGCTTCTGATGGGTGCTCCCGTTTCCTCCCAAAGCTGTGTAATTCAAGTGGATTGGTCAAATAGTCCATAGTGTTCAGCGATTTCTACTTTAGGTGCACTAGTCAGTGGTAACTGGAAGGGCATGGGAAGGTTAGTCTTTGGAAGGTTGATATGGACTTGTTGGGCCGAAGGGCTTGTTTCCACACTGCAGGGATTCTATAAAAATAAGAATGGTAACGATGACAGCAGAGTTTTGTTTTAGCTTGCACACATTGCTGTGATGAGGAATAATGAAGGAGAGAGTGTGCAATAGGACGTTTCTTCTCGGGCAGATGACATTTTCTCCCTCTCTGAGTTGAATCACACAATAATGTCACTCTCTCCCAAGCCGGACCATTTGAGGTCTCCTTGTACATTGTCCAAACTATGTCTCCATCACATTCCCTGTTCCATGTTGGTGCATCATTGCTGCTGTCATACACAGAGCCATAACCTGAGCAGAAAATGGTCTCAGTCGATTTGAAGATATGTTTATATGGCCCTGCGTCATTAAAAAATAAAATGTTTAATGTATTCAGAATACATAGAACATAGAACAGACCAGCACAGAACAGGCTCTTCAGCCCACCATGTTGTGCCGACTACTGATCCTCATGTATGCACCCTTAAATGTCTGTGACCATATGCATGTCCAGCAGTCTCTTAAATGTCCCCAATGACCTTGCTTCCACAACTGCTGCTGGCAATGCATTCCATGTTCTCACAACTGTCTGTGTAAAGAACCCGCCTCTGACATCCCCTCTATACTTTCCTCCAACCAACGTAAAACTATGACCCCTCGTGTTAGCCATTTCTGTCCTGGGAAATAGTCTCTGGCTATCAACTCTATCTATGCCTCTCATAATATTGAATACCTCAATTAGGTCCCCTCTCCTCCTCCTTTTCTCCAATGAAAAAAGTCCGATCTCAGTCAACCTCTCTTCATAAGATAAGCCCTCCAGTCCAGTCAGCCTCCTCTGAACCCTCCCCAAAGCAACCATATCTTTCCTATAATAGGGCGACCAGAACTGGATGCAGTATTCCAAGTGCTTTCGAACCAAAGTTTTATAGAGCTGCAACAAGATCTCACGGCTCTTAAACTCAATCCCCCTGTTAATGAAAGCCAAAACAGCACATGCTTTCTGAACAACCCTGTCCAGTTGGGTGGCCATTTTAAGGGATCTATGCACATGCACAAAAAGATCTCTCTGTTCCTTCACACTGAGCTGAAAATGTGTTGCTGGTTAAAGCACAGCATGTTAGGCAGCATCCAAGGAACAGGAAATTCGACGTTTCGGGCCAGAGCCCTTCATCAGGAATGAGGAGAATGTGCCAGGCAGGCTAAGATAAAAGGTAGGGAGGAGGGACTTGGGGGAGGGGCAATGGAGATGTGATAGGTGGAAGGAGGTCAAGGTGAGGGTGATAGACCGGAGTGGAATGGGGGCGGAGAGGTCAGAAAGAAGATTGCAGGTTAGGAGGGCGGTGTTGAGTTGAGGGAACCGACTGAGACAAGGTGGGGGGAGGGGAAATGAGGAAACTGGAGAAATCTGAATTCATGCCTTGTGGTTGGAGGGTTCCCAGGTGGAAGAGGAGGCACTCCTCCTCCAGCCGTCGTGTTGTTATGTTCTGCCGATGGAGGAGTCCAAGGACCTGTATGTCCTCGGTGGAGTGGGAGGGAGAGTTAAAGTGTTGAGCCACGGGGTGGTTGGGTTGGTTGGTCCGGGCGTCCCAGAGGTGTTCTCTGAAGCGTTCCGCAAGTAGGCGGCCCATCTCCCCAATGTAGAAGAGGCCACATCGGGTGCAGCGGATGCAATAGATGAAATGTGTGGAGGTGCAGGTGAACTTGTGGCGGATATGGAAGGATCCCTTGGGGCCTTGGAGGGAAGTGAGGGAGGAGGTGTGGGCGCAAGTTTTACATTTCCTGCGGTTGCAGGGGAAGGTGCCGGGAGTGGAGGTTGGGTTGGTGGGGGGTGTGGACCTGACGAGGGAATCACGAAGGGAGTGGTCTTTGCAGAACGCTGATAGGGTAGGGGAGGGAAATATATCCCTGGTGGTGAGGTCCGTTTGGAGGTGGCGGAAATGACGGTGGATGATACGCTGTATACGGAGGTTGGTGGGGTGGTAGGTGTGAACCAGTGGGGTTCTGTCTTGGTGGCGGTTGGAGGAGCGGGGCTCAAGGGCTGAAGAGCGGGAAGTGGAGGAGATGTGGTGGAGGGCATCGTCGATCACGTCTGGGGGGAATCTGCGGTCCTTCAAGAAGGAAGCCATCTGGGCTGTGCGGTGTTGGAACTGGTCCTCCTGGGAGCAGATGCGGCGGAGACGAAGGAATTGGGAATATGGGATGGAGTTTTTACAGGGGGCAGGGTAGGAGGAGGTGTAGTCCAGGTAGCTGTGGGAGTCAGTCGGTTTATAGTAGATGCCTGTGTTGATTCGGTCGCCCGAGATAGAAATGGAAAGGTCTAGGAAGGGGAGGGAGGAGTCTGAGACAGTCCAGGTGAATTTGAACTCGGGATGGAAGGTGTTGGTAAAGTTGATGAACTGTTCAACCTCCTCGTGGGAGCACGAGGCAGCGCTGATACAGTCATCGATGTAGCGGTGGAAAAGGTGGGGGGTGGTGCCAGCGTAGTTGCAGAAGATGGACTGTTCCACATATCCTACGAAGAGACAGGCATAGCTGGGGCCCATGCGGGTGCCAATGGCAACTCCTTTAGTTTGGAGGAAGTGGGAGGATTGAAAAGAGAAGTTATTCAGGGTGAGGACCAGTTCAGTCAGTTGAAGGAGTGTGTCAGTGGAAGGTTACTGGTTGGTGCGGCGGGAAAGGAAGAAGCGGAGGGCTTTGAGTCCTTCGTGATGGGGGATGGAAGTGTACAGGGACTGGATGTCCATCGTGAAGATAAGGCGTTGGGGACCGGGAAAGCGAAAATCATGGAGGAGGTGGAGGGCGTGGGTAGTGTCCCGAACGTAGGCGGGGAGTTCTTGGACTAAATGGGACAGAACCGTGTCGAGGTACGCGGAGATGAGTTCGGTGGGGAAGGAGTAGGCTGAGACTTTGGATCGGCCGGGTCAGGTTTGTGGATTTTGGGCAGGAGGTAGAAACGGGCGGTGCGGGGTTGTGGGACTATGAGGTTGGAGGCGGTGGATGGGAGATCCCCTGAGGTGATGAGGTTGTTGATGGTCTGGGAGATGATGGTTTGGTGGTGGGAGGTGTGGTCATGGTCAAGGGAGCGATAATAGGAGGCGTCCGTGAGCTGGCGTTTGGCCTCAGCAGTATAAAGGTCGGTGCGCCAAACTACTACCGAGCCTCTCTTGTCTGCCGGTTTGATGGTGAGGTTGGGGTTGGAGCGGAGGGCTGCATGTTCTGAGGGTGAGAGGTTGGAGTGGGTGAGAGGGGTGGACAGGTCGATTCGGTTGATGTCGCGGCAGCAGTTGGCTATAAATAGATCAAGGAGGGTAAGAGGCCAGCACGGGTGTCCAGGTGGATGGGGTGTGTTGGAGGCAGGAGAAGGGGTCGTCAGAGGGTGGGCGGGAGTCTTGGTTGTAAAAGTAGGCACGGTGGCGAAGGCGGTGGAAGAATTGTTCAATATCTCGCCGCGTATTTAACTCATTGATCCGAGGGCATAGGGGAATGAAGGTGAGGCCCCTGCTGAGGACTGATCTTTCATCCTCAGAGAGGGGGAGGTCTGGAGGGATGGTGAAAATACGGCAGGGCTGGGAGCTAGGACCTGGTGTGGGACTAGAGCTGGGAGTGGGGGCGGGGTTAGGGGCGGGGACAGAGATCTATGTGGGCGGAGTTAGACGTGGTGACGTTGCTCGGTGTGGGGGCGGGGTCATGCGTCGTGACGTACGTTAACGTGGAGGCGGGGTTACGTGTGGTGGCGAAAGACGGCATTGGGGCGGGGTTATGCGTGGTGACGACGGTTTGCGTGAGGGCGGGGTTACGTGCAGTGACGAAAGACGGCGTGGGGGCGGAGACACCTGAGGCGTTGTGGTCCTGCAGGTTATTGATGTCAGTGGGGGCGGAAGTGGCTGCAGCGACGGCAACCGAAGGGGCGGAAATGGTTGTGGCGACGAAAGAACCGTTGTCATTCCCGGTAGCCGCGGGGGTCGCGAGTCCGGCGGCGATCGTGGAAGCGGTTGTCTGTGCGGCGATTGCCGGGGAGGCCGACTGGGCGGTGATCGCGGAGGCTCCGAGGTCGGTGGTGGTGGAAGTGACGTCATGGTTGACGGCGGCCGTTTGTGCTGTGGGCGCTGTAGCGGCCACATGTGCAATGGCGTCCGACAGGCCGATAGAAGATTCTGGAACAGCTGAGGAACCACGAGTGTGGTGGTAAGGACATGAAAGTTTTCGGTACTTACTGTCTTTAATTTCTGATATGGCTAGGAAGAACTGTTTGTTTAGTGTGTGGATTCTTCTGTAGATGAAGAACAGTAGGGTGCCAAGAATCCTATCCTTAATCCTGTACTCAGCTTTCGAATTCGACCTTCCAAAATGGATCACATCGCATTTATCCAGGTTGAACTCCATCTGCAACAGCTCTCTATACTGTCAACGACACCTCCAACCTTCGTGTCATCTGCAAACTTGCTGACCCATCCTTCAATCCCCTCATCCAAGTCATTTATAAAAATTACAAACATTAGAGGCCCAAGAACAGAGCCCTGTGGAACACCACTCACCACTGACTTCCAGGCAGAATATTTTCCTTCCACTACCACTCGCTGCCTTCTGCTGGCCAGCCAATCCTCTATCCAGACAGCTAACACAGATACCTGTGTTAAAATGAATGTTTTGTTTTAACAAATACGGAAATTGCTGTAAAAGCTTGGCAGGTCTGTCAGCATCCAGATGCCTTTTACATGATGTAATTGTGCCAGCCTCCACCACTTCCTCTGGCAGCTCATTCCATAAGCACACCACCCTCTGTGTGAAAAGGTGTCCCTTAGGCCTCTTCAAAACCTTTCCCCTCTCACTTTCCACCAATGTCCTCTAGTTTTGGACGCCCCTAACCTGGAGAAAAACCTTGACTACAAACCCTATCCATGACCGTTCTGATTTTATAAACCTTTACTGCTGCGAAATGTGACTCCAATCAACACGAATGGCTGTACTTTCAATAATCCCGGGCCGAAATGCTGAAATTCAACACCGACACCTATTCTTTCTCCATCAAGTCACAATTCTAAAACCAGTTTAATCAGTTTGTTCAGATATATTAGGAGACACTTCTGTGGGATTTACACCTAGACCTTTGTGCCCAGAGGCAGGGACACTACCCACTACACTACTATACCCAGATTTTGGGTCACATTTTATGGGGCAGCGTTCAGCTCGGTGTTAATTTATTATAATCAGGTTACCATTACTGAACTACACAAAACATTTTGTTTTGTTAAACAAGTGCAAGATGGAAATTAACTATGAACATCTTTAATCGCTATTATCTGTAGTCTGCAATATTAGGGAAAGAAATCCTGCAATCATACTCCGCCCAATGAAGGGTCTCATATAGATATTTATTACTGAACACCAGACACGGAGAAAGACCCTAATTTCTGGTCTCAAATCACCGATCAGTATAACCCAACTCTCACGTGTGTCTTCCCTCGGCCTAAAACCATGAAATGATACCAGGCCGCTGATTACTGTCCAGCCTCTCCTCCCCACTGACTGTGTCTGCAATCTATCCTTCCTCCCTCTAACCACACAAGGCAAACCAAGCTCATGATCTTTGTGAAAATCAAGGCCAGAGTGTCCAGGCCTCCTGCAGAGGGGTGGGCATTTTAAAATTAAGCGGGGAGGGTGAGGAGGTGGTAATATCACTCACTGGCCGAGCCGTGACAGATGGATTTAAGTTTGGATTAATGCGAGGTATTAGATTTGGTAAATCAAACAAGAGTAGGACTTACACAATTAAATGTTGGGCCTTTGGCAGTGTTGTAGAACAGAGACTTCGACCATCAGGTATAATTCTTTAAAAGTTGCATCGCATATAGATAATGTGGTTAAGAAGGTGTTTAACACACTTGTCTTCAATGGTCAGACCTTTGAGTATCGGAATTAGGACGTCATGTTGTGGTTGTACAGGACATTGGTGAGACCTCTTCTGGAATACTGTGTCCAGTCTGGTCATCCTGCCCGCTCTTTCCATAGACACACCACCCTCTGGGTGAAAAAGCTGCCCTTAGGTCACTTTTAAATTTTTCCCCTCTCACCTTACAATTATGTCCTCTAGTTTTGGTCTCCAGTACCCTTATAAAATACATTGACTATTCACTTTTATATTATTGACCTTGATATTATTGGATGTTGCTGGGAAAGGAGCGATTGAGCTATAAGGAGAGGCTGGGTCGGCTGGGATCTTTTTCACTAGAGAGTATGAGATGGAGGGGTAACTTTACAGAGGTTTATAAAATGATGAGAGGGACAGATAAGCTGAAGGGCAGATGTCTTTTCCCTAGAATTGCGGATTCAAAACTGAGGGATATTTTGAGGTGCGGGGAAAAAGCTTTACAAAAATCAGGAGAGGTAATTATTTTAGACAGAAGCTGGCTTGTGTGTGGAATGAACTTCCAGAGGAAGTGGTGAAAGCAGGGACAGTTTCAAAGTTACAAGGACATTTAGACCAGTACATGAACAAGACATCAGTTTGGATGGTGCTGTGAGCAGCTGCCCTCTCCCTCTTCCTCTCTGAATGTATCCCTGTTGGTTTTCACCCTCTACCAATGCCGGTGCAGTGGCGTGTAGAGGCCAGCAGAGGGTGGGATGGCATTACTTTCAGCACCACAGAGACAGCCAGACCTGCCCCACACAGAGACACACAGATACACACACAGCAATTTTTAGGACACGGCATAGATTCCATCTGGTAATTTAAACTAAACATAAATAAATGCTCAATTCGCCTCATAAACTGTTAAATATGAGTGACAGAGAACTCCCAAATTCCACTGTTTAAATAAAAACAACAATGTATTTTTTAACACTGAAAGTGAACTGAAAGACCCTCTATCTCTTAACTGCTTATAACCCGACTCCAGCTCTATAGCAATATAGTGTTTCTGGGTCTGTCATCCTCTCATATCACAGATACTTGTAAGCTCTCAGTTCAGAGCAGCATTCACCCTCGCTTAAAGGTACAGTACACACTTTCACCTTCATCCCATTATACCCTGGTGAATATAGATAAGTGGAACCTATCCGGATTTCTCTTGCTCTGTCGTTTGTCAATATTTCATCTACTCTGTCTCGCGTGTGTCAGGATTTTTGTTGATCCATTGACAGTATGTCATTATTCGATTCTGTCCGTGGGAATATATCAGTATTTCACTTGCTCACACTCCTGTATGTGGGGCAGGATTTCAGTTGTTTCATGGGGACTGGGACACTATGACAATCTCAATGTTTGTAAATGGTACCAAACCTGCAAGAATTGTCTATGGAGGACAGTGTGGAACCCTAACAGGACAGTGACACGCTGGTAGATGGAAATCAACACAGAGCAGTGTGAGGTGATGCACTTTGGTCTGAAAGATAAAGAAAGACAGTTTAAAACAGGCTGTGCCATTATAAAGGGGCTGCAGGAACAGAGAGCGCTGCGTATATATGAGCAAGAGCTTTGTTCGTGAGTCGGTGCTATAACAGATATACCGTGAGTGTGAGGGGGCAGAGAGAATACAGTGACCCTTATCCTGACAGAGTGGGGAAGGTTATTGATGCTTGTCCTGTATTGATGGACATTTCTTCAGACCGCAGATACTGCACTGAGCTGGGTGGGGAGCTCAGACCATGCTCGGTGGGTCTGGTGGTGTGGGGCCCCCTGGTAAGGGAATGGTCACCCTCTGTACTTGCCCATCCACCAGGAGCTCCGTGCCCCTGTCGACAAACTGGTGTAATTGCCCCTTATCTGCCATGCTCAGGGTAAACTGTACAGGGTATCTCCAAGCTGAGAAAGCTCAACCATGTGGCCATTGGCCTTAAAGATGGCACCACTGCCAGGGGTAACGGAATATCCAGGGGCACCCGGGCGACTGTGAGTCCCTCTAACCATGATGGTTGGGAGAATCAGGCTGGTATTGAATGAGAGGGACACTATGGTGGGGGGAGGGGTGGGGGGGCGGGTAGTCAATGAGTTGGTTTGATAAGATAGCACCAGGAATCTAGCTTGGCCTCGGACAGATAATCTCTCTGTCACACTCAATGAAAATGGCACTGAGGCAAATTATTGTTAGAATCAGCCCAGTGAGTCAGAGATACTGTTGTAACTGCTCCCATTTACAAAGCTGTAGAACAAATGCTCATCCAAAACTCTCCACCATTTCATCTCACACCAATCTCCCTTTTCCCATCTTTCCTGGGAAGACAGGCTCATGTTACAGGATGTTATCGAAGTGTCTACGTTTCAGCATTCTGAAACCTGGGAACACATACTTCCATGTCACTGTCTCTCAGTCTCCCCCTCTCTGTCTATAACCCAAACCCATGTGGTGATATTTAAACTGATTCCCCCGCCATCTCTCTCTGGCAGTGATGTTCACACCCACAGCACTCCCTTGTCAGGGCACAATGGAGATAAGTAGCTGGAAATGGGTGTGAGCTGTACGTCCTGTCACTTCCAGCATGGTTGCAAGTTTCCCCACACTGGGCAGGGATCTAACACAGTGTTACTGAGCAATGTACTGGGGTGGTGTACACACCCCTACATGCTGGGAGGATAACTGCTCCTGGGTTACAGATCAATGCACTGGGTGTTGTACACAGTCCTACATGCTGGGAGGGTAACTGCTCCTGGGTTACAGATCAATGCACTGGGGTGGTGTACACAGCCCTACATGCTGGGAGGGTAACTGCTCCTGGTTTACACATCAATGCACTGGGGTGGTGTACACAGTCCTACATGCTGGGAGGGTAGCTGCTTCTGGGTTACAGATCAATGCACTGGGGTGGGGTACACAGTCCTGCATGCTGGGAGGGTAACTGCTCCTGGTTTACAGATCAATGCACTGGGGTGGGGTACACAGCCCTACATGCTGGGAGGGTAACTGCTTCTGGGTTACACATTAATTCACGGGTGATCACTGCACAGGTCTCTGTGCTGGTCAGACTGTCTGTTTGAGGTTTATAGATAATGCAATGGTGTGATCTGTGCAGCTCCCCGTGCTGGATGGATATGTAGCCTGTGCACAGTACATCATGGTGGTGGGGTGGCTCGGGGGGGAAAGATGATGGACAGGTCAAGGAGTTCCCGGGATCACTCTGTCCCCAACATTCTATAACTGCCATTCCCAGGAGCGTTCTGTTCCCGACATTCTATAACTGATATTCCCCGGAACATTCTGTCCCTGACATTATATAACTGACATTCCCCGGAACGTTCTGTCCCCGACATTCTATAACTGACATTCCCCGGAACATTCTTCCCCGACATTCTATAACTGCCATTCCCCGGAACGTTCCGTCCCCGACATTCTATAACTGACATTCCCCGGAACGTTCTGTCCCTGACATTCTATAATTGACATTCCCCGGAACGTTCTGTCCCCGACATTCTATAACTGACATTCCCCGGAACATTCTGTCCCTGACATTCTATAACTGACATTCCCCGGAACGTTCGGTCCCTGATATTCTATAACTGACATTCCCCAGAACGTTCTGTCCCTGACATTGCTTGTTTGTGAACGGCCGGACGTCAGTGAATTGAACAAACGATAAGATCCCGAGGGAAGAGATCCCGTTCCAGGGAGAAGGAGACATTGTTCCGAAGGACCCTCGTGCAGTTAAAGGAGTGAATATGTTTTCCCTGCGTTTACACTTCTTCACGGCACAGGATCCACCGCAATTTAGACCAAAGTACAGAAATTCCCAAACTCCATTTGTCTTCAGGAAACTGGGAGAGAGTCCTTTAGGACAGCAACGTTACCACCCTCCGTATTAGGAACTGGGAAGGAGTGACCTGTGTCTGCTCTCGAGTGATTGACTATATGGGAATGTTCTAGAAACCATCTGTCCTTATGGATGTGTGTGTGTGTGTTTAGGGAGGGAGGGTTTCTTGTGGTTTATGTCACATTTTTGTCAGTAATTCCAACTTTCCCACTTGTTATTCAAGCTCCAATTTTTTAAATAAATTCCTGAATACAGGGACACATTTGAAAATCTCACTGGGTCCCCGATCAAACGGGTCCCTTTGCCTCCACGCTGATGGATAATGGGTTTGTTTTCCTTCCTCACAGTTAACGTAGTGACCATCTACGTCCTGCTTTATAAAGATTGTGGATTGTCTCCATGTGTCAGACGTTACCTGGGGGCCATGGCAGCAGCGGATCTCCTGGTCATTATCCTCGACCTGATCCTGAGACACATTCCCATTGTTTATCAGGAACAGTTTTATTTCCTGGAGTACTCTGTCCCCGTGTGTAATATCCACGCCGTCCTGCTTTATGCAGCCACTGACTGCTCTGTCTGGTTCACCATCACTTTCACCTTTGATCGGTTTGTGGCCATTTGTTGCCAGAAGCTGAAAAGTAAATATTGCAGTGAGAAAACGGCGGCTGTGGTTCTGGGAGCAGTGACTGTGCTGAGCTGTTTAAAGAACATTTCCTGGTATTTTATGCTCACGGCTCGGTATCGGCTGTGGAACAATCCCTGGTTTTGTGATGTAACAGACGCTGTTCTATCCTCCATTGTCTGGGTCACAATCGAGTTCCTCCACCACATTCTAACCCCGTGTGTCCCATTTCTCCTGATTCTGCTGCTCAATGTTCTCACCGTCAGACACATTTTAGTGACCAGCAGAGCCCGCAGGAGACTCCGGGCTCACACCAATGGGGACGCTCAGTCTGACACTGAAATGAGAAACCGAAAAAAATCCATCATTTTACTGTTTGTGATCTCGGTCAATTTCATCCTGTTATGGTCAACGTTAATGCTGTATTCTACATGGAACCGGTTGTATTTTATTGGGTATGAGTTTGTGTATCTCGATTGGTTTGTGCAGGAATTGGGCTTCATGCTGCAGCTCCTCAGTTGCTGCACAAACACCGCGATTTATGCCGTGACCCAGACTAAGTTCAGGCAGCAGCTGAACAATGAGCTGAAATATCCCTTCACCCAAATCCATCCATCCATCAAATTCCCTCATTAATCACACCATCCGGGATTTTCTCATTTCAGTTCAATGTTTCAGCGATGGAACAGCCTGTCGCTATGATAACAGACTGAGGGGAGCGCTGGTTTGTCCATCTTTATCCCACAGGGGGGTTACAGGGAAACATTTCAATGTTTCTCACAACTCAGGGGCCAGTGAGAAAAGGCACCATCCTACTGACTGTATCCATCACTTTCATTTGTAACCAATAAAATGCTGATGAAAGCGTGCCGAGCAGCAGAGTGACCGATGTTGTTGTGTGTCTTTGTGTTGGAGAAGCTGAGCTGGAGAGAGACAGACTGAGCCCCAAGTCCTGGTCCTCAGGGAAGGGGAGGGCACCGCACCCTGGGCTCAGGAGCTGTGGTTAACTCCCACTATCTCCCCGACTCCAAATCTGGCCTCCCCATTACCTCTCCCCTACTCTTTCTCCTCAATTCTCTCTCTCTCTCTCTTTCAGCACACACTCTCTTTCTCAAACCTCACCTCATCACTCTCTCTCTCTCTCTCTCTCTCACACACACACACACACACACACACACACACACACACACACACAAACACACACACCCTCCAAACCCGGTTTCTCCACCTGCCTCCACTTTCACTCTACCTCTCTCTCTCATGCCGCCGCTGTCTCCCTCCCACAATTCCATCTCTACCCCATTTTCCCCACGTGCCACATCTCACCCTCTCCCCCACACGCAGCCTCACCCCCAAACATCCCCAGTCTCTGGGTCAGAGGGAGAGGGAAGGACCAGGGAGAGTATGTCAGAGAGAGAGGGAGTGAGGGACAGGAGGGAGACAGATTCAGTCAGAGGGAAAGAGAGCGAGATGGGAAGAGAGATACACCGAGGGAGGTGGAGAGCGAGATGGGCGGCAGAGAGAGAGAGAGAGAGAGAGAGAGAGGGTGGGGGAGTGGCTGAGAGAGAGAGAGGGAGAGGCTGAGAGAGAGAGAGAGAGAGAGAGGGGCGAGAGACAGAATGGGAGGGCTGGCAAGAGAGAGAAAGGGAGGGGGACGAGAGAGAGAGGGAGGGGTGAGAAAAGGAGAGGGAGGGGGATGGGAGATATACAGAGGTGAGGAAGAGAGTGTGGGGGCGAGAGAGAGAGGGAGAGGGGTGAGACAGAGGGAGGGGACGAGAGAGAGAGGGAGGGGACGAGAGAGGGGG